>NW_020524932.1:0-149970 GCF_003368295.1 Carassius auratus | reverse complement strand
TATATATATATATATATATATATATATATATATATATATATATATATATATATATATATATATATATATATATATATATATATATATATAGTTGCTAAACTCATAATTATTGATTTTCAAATGCATTTAGAAAGTTGAATGAAACAAATGGCAAATTGGTAATTATGAACTTAATTATTAGTAATCATTAATTTAATTATTTTAATACATGTAATTAATTTATTATATATTTATGTTAGCAAAATTATATAAATATATAGTTGATATTGTATATTTGCCATTGTTACAGTTTCAATTTGCTTCCTAAAAATAAGTATCTTCGTGCCTGTTCTAGACCAAAATTAAATTAAATTAAATTATAAATAATGACCCAGATGATGTTTTAAGTCCAGAGGATGTCATGCACACATTGGATCTGGACAAGGCTTGATGGCTTCCTATCTTCCTATCTTGTCTCCTATTACAGTATATGAGTGCTTGTTTGCAGCTTTAAATGTTGTGCAGGTGTTCTAAATAAAGATCAGATCCCGTGGCGCTGGGACTGCAGTGTTTCTCTGTATGGAAGAGAAGCTGTGTTTCCGCTGTGAGAGAGAAGTGATGTTCAGCCCAGCGCTTCAGGACTTTATATGAAACTTAATGGCTGTCAGAGCGAGCCTTTCAACAGACAGAGCCGATAGGAGCAATTAGTGGCAGATAACGGCTCGCCCGCCCACACCTTAAGTAGTGCACTAAAATATTGATTTAATTCCCATCCTATACATTCCCCTTAACCATTGTCTGTCACTCTAAAAATACCTCTGCTCGTGGCAGGCTGTCCAGTGCTGAAGAGGGGGAGAGAGCGAGGCTCTTTAGGACTGAGGTTTACAGTAGAGAGAGAGAGAGAGAGAGGAGAGTGTTTTCTGTGAGGAGGACTGGGAGACGCTGGAAGACACGTTTAGAGACGTGAGTGGAGTAATAAGGATCTAGAGGTGGTCAGGGAGAGACCAGTCCTTCACAATGCCTTATTCATTATTAATGTGGACTGAAACCAATCAGAGATTCACCCTGAGAGCAGCGTTTGCACTGGAAACAGACACAGTAGAGTTTCTTATTGACACACGGATCAAACCAGATATGAGAAGAAACCCAAGACCAGGACTCTGAACCGGTTCAAGGAACAGAACCAGAAACACAGAAATCTGTGGTGTTTATAATGTTTGTTAACATTTAGCTTTACCAGCATTTCAGCACATCGTTTCTGAATATAGCCTAACAATAACATGTGACGTAACTATGCAGCAAAGATTTTTTAAATATCTTATAAAATACTTGAAAGTCTTTAAAGTGTTGACAGTTTTTTCTTTTGTTTAGTAGCATCTAATTTGGCCAATTTTCTGGCCTCAGTCTGCATTATTTATTAGCACATATAATTCTAAATGTTCAATTATTACAATAATGATGTAATTGTAATAAAGTTTCATAAAGATTTTTATACATGTTAGATAACATGCATTCATTTTGTCTCGTCCAGTAATGTTGTACGCTAACCAGATGCTAAATGATCACGTCAACCCTGACATTTTCCACAGAAAGTTGTCCAGGTCACAAAATGTACCTCTGTCTCGTAAGTGAAAATGGAATCGCACCAAAAGGTTCAGAAAATGAACTAGAAGCCATTGGCTTTATTGTTCCTGCATTATTAATGGCTCTTCAGACAGGAGCCCAGAGGTGGGACAGAAAGAGTGGAGGAGCGATAGAGAGAGATCAATGAGCGCTAATGAACACGCCTGCTCTTCACGGGTCGCCCTCCTCACAGACGCAATTACACGGGCGGCCTGAGGGGGCAATTACCAGCCATACATTACCCACAGTGTCCGTCTTCTTGAGCAGGTCACCATAGCTTTGCTTTAGTGTCATATACACAATCATTTCTGTGTGTGTTTATAGAGCACCTCAACAAAAATACAGATAATGCAACATCACATTATTTAACAGGATTGAAAAACTGATCAGTTATGAAACAAATTCAGTTTCAGATGTAAAGTTGCTCTGCAGAAGACAATAGATCATCTCATCTGGTGTCAGTGCTTTAAATCAGTATTACTGAATATCAATTGCCCATTGCCATTACCATAATATATATATATATATATATATATATATATATATATATATATACTTTTACATCTTGGTAGTCGTTATGCTACCTTTAAATGTATGTTATTTAAATAAAAACATATAATTGCTTTACAGTAATGAGAATTTTATGAAAATCACAGATGCATTTTTGTAGTGATGATTTTAGGGGGATAATATGCTTACTTAAATTATATATAAATAACAATTCAAAAAAAATATATATATCAACCTATTAAAATTGCATTAAAATATTTCTGCTATATAGCTGTTGATAAAAGAGTGAATGCATGCTAAAGCAAGGTCAACCAATGAATGAGGCCGGATTTGCACCAAAAAGCTTGTTGTTTTACTGATTAAACCTGATCTGTAGTGTAGTGTAGGGCTGGGGCATGTTGTCACAAACAGCTGTGTTATTGCCAGTACCAGCACTGAGTAGATTGAAAAAAATGAACTCACTTTGACAGTATAACGTCATAATGTAAATGAAAGTAATTTTACATCATGGTAGTGTTTGCTGTGCTTCCTTTAATGCATGCTATTTAAATAAAAAAATACCATTGCTGTACAGTAAGGAGAATTTAATGAGAATCACCATTAAGAATACTGGAGATTATGGAAATCATTAACAGTAGATGGATGCATTACTGTGATGACGATTTTAGGAGAAAATGTGCCGAAATGTCATGTTAAATGATTTAAAAAAGGCAAAAAATATTAAAAGAAAAAAATATGCACAATCTGATGAGTGAGTTTGTGCTGAAGTGCGATTGGATGGTGAGCTGGTGGGCTTGTTTTTCCCGTCAAATGGTCAACAGCTTTGAGCCTCAGGCCATCTCTGTCAGCAACACTAAATATCTCACACACACTGTCCCTACAGAGTCTCTTTCTGTTATAGCATCACTCACACACACACACACACACACACACATCTCCCGTCAGGTCCAATGGGAGCTCCGTCTACAGCTTGTCTGTTAAACTATCGCTTCGTTCACACGAACGCACACTTTCACTCTTCCCATCCGTCCCGGCTGGAAAGCGTCTTGAATGTTTTAGTTGTTTTCTTCTCTAATTCATTTGCTGGGGTGTAAATCATTTAGCTGTGCCAAATATACCAGTGTTTACTCATGTATTCAGTTTATTAAAAGTTAAAGTCAGAGCTGGTACAAATAGGGCGGTGAGTCTCAACTGAACGTGTCGTGATTCAGATTCCTTCAAAAGTGCATTTTGACTGATTTGAGACAGCTGACTCTTTGTGCACTATTTTCATTTGAGTCCTTCATTGCAGAAATCTATATGGAAGCTTATATGTAACTTTATCTCACATGTATAATATAGTTTATATCTCACTTTGTTTTTCTCTAAATTATAATTGCGAGGTGATAACTCACAGTTGCATGTTTAGAACTCACAATTGCAATGTATTAACTTAAAACAATTGTAAAATAAAAAGTTGCAATTGCCTTTTTCATTCTGTGGCAGAAACAAAACAACTCAGAATTCATAGAATAACTTGCAATTTAAACTCACAATTCTGAAAAAAAGGAGATAATTTTAAGATATAAATTTAGAATTTGACTGTATGCATGTTTCATATGCATCACATAATCTGTTTTACATTTGAATTGGTTTATTTGAAAGTAGACATTTGGCTCTCAAGAGATATATTTTTCATGTCTCTAAGGTAAAGATATGCACGGTGTTTCATGCTCAAGTTCATAGAGACCGAAACGGCAGAAACAGCATCCTGTTTCCGTTCATTATTTTACAAAAGCACAACGTTTTGTTGTAATTGTGAGAGCACACAAATAAACGTAGAGTCTTTACAGATTTGAAAGATGTATTACTCTGTATGAGCAAAGATGACAGAATATTTTAGACATTTACGTTTATCAGACACTTTTATCCAAAGCGACTTTTAGGGTTATACATTTCTTCAAAAAGAATTTCACCAGTACGTGTGTTCACTGGGAATTGAACCCATGACCTTAAACTGCTAACGCAATGCTCTCCCACTGAGCCACAGTAACGTTAGATTGAGTGGCCATGTAAAGTTGCTGCTACTAACATATTTCAGATGAATTTGAGGTCGATGAATGATAGTCGAGCGTTCGGTTGTCCTGCCCGAAGTGTTCCCACATAGACCAGCCCTTAACGATCTGTCGATCACAGACTGCGTGACTTTGCCTGTCCAATTGTTTTCTTTTTATCTTTGAATAATACAATTTTGGTCGACCAAGCCTCTTCTGGTCACCTGTTCTGGAGCAAAAAAGCTCTCTTTTAAAGTGGAGTGAAGATAAGGAACACTTTGGAAGTTTTAATCTGAAGTAAATCGTATTTCGATTCATTCCAGAGCCTCAGTTTTGGGATGCACACAGACAAACAGCACGCGCTGACCTTTAAGCGTCCTGAGAGACGGCAGTCAGCTGAATCAGACACAGCTCAGCACTAATACGCAGCTTTGTCGCGTGAAACTCGTGCGTCTGCAGATCATCTGCATGCTCAGGTCGAGTGAGGAACGGTTTCCTCATCCTCCTCCGTTCTCGTCTGAATCAGCTGCCTCTGGGCCTTCACCAGAGGAGACTCTTCAAACAAGGCTTTGTACTGAAGTCGTGAATCAAGATTAATGCACTTCCAGTGCACAACTCCCTTGAAGGGAGAGAGAGCCAGTATAATTAACACCACGGGGCCTGGAGAGAGAGTCGGGAGGGAAATCACTCAAAATCACAGAAAACAGAGGGAATGAAGATGACACGGCTGATACTTTTCATTCCTCCGCTCGTGTGGTGTGCTGTTTTGATCGTACAGTCAAATGTGAGTTGTTGTTTACAGAGCTTGTTTTCTTCTTTTGTCATTAAAGCTGAGAACTATGTTTATTATATCTGTTTAAAAGTGCTGTCATCATTTACTCTACTAAATATTATCTCAAAAAACTGCACTGACAGCTGCAAAATATAGTTTTTATTTACAATTTTAAAGCAGATTTTATATTTTCAAGTGCAAGTTCTAATTTTACTAATCACTAATACTAATTTACTTCTTAATACTATTTACTTGAACTAATTTTACTAATTTATACTTTAAATTTTACTTTTATTACAGTTAATTTTTATGTTTTACTAGATTAAGAAATGATAACACTGGAATAAACACGTAAAGCTTCATTATTTCTCAATGAAATTACCATAAAAGTGGTCCAAAAAAAATAAAAATAAATAAAGTTGCCAAAATTTAAGTTATATTCTTTAGAAATTGGATACATATAGAAGATATAGCTTATAGATCACTTTTATGATTTTTGTTATGGTACTTTTGAATGAGTGAAAGATCCTGTTATTTTAGTATTGATTTATTAGCAAAAAGTGGTCAAAAAAAGTCAAAAGAACAAAATTGAAGTCATTATTCTTCAACATTTTGAATATGATAAACTTCTGTGAAGTTTTCTGCGGTAACGCTTGTACACAAAGCAGCACTGTGCTCACAAACGCAGCTTTATCAGGCATTACACACATGATCCAATCGGACCAATCACAGCAGATCAGCTAGACGCTAAGGAGGGATTTGGAAGAAAGAATTGTTGAGCGAATCATTTGGGAGTCATTGAGCAAGTAAGAATAAATGCATATTGATAATGAAAGTGTTTTTTTGACCTTGCATGTGTCATTCTATTGTTAGGGCACTCCCAAAACCAAGATATGAACCTTTCATTATCCATAATGGGGCACTTTAAACTACTGCATGAGTGATTTCATCTTTTAGCCACCGTTCAGAATCACAAAAACTCCACATATGTGGATGTTCCTTTCTGAATAGATTTGATGTTTCATATTCCAGTCCCTCACTTTGAAATGCCTGGTGATGAAAATCACTGGTTGTACAGTGTTGAATTCGACTTTCAGACTGAAATGCATAACACGTTTTCCCCTGATCTCAATCTGGTGTTGCTGCTCTGGAGGAAATGCGTGTTGTAAAGTGATGCTTCAGCAGGTTAATTGTGCAAAACCGTTTACAAACCCTCAAAATATGAAACGCTCTTATTGTCATCACAGCTATCATTTACACTGGAACAGCGGGAACGTGTTCACTATACTGTAAATATATAAATAAGTAGGTGTAGCAGGGACTGGAATGAAATATGGCATTCCTATTTCAATGCAAATGAAGGAGAGAATGAATGCAGTGTGAGCGTCTCACCAGTGTTTCTGAGCTCAACACGCTCCTATGGATGAAGGAAATTAGTGTCCGGGCCACAAATGAAACTGTCAGCATGAATCCAGAACCGAACTTATCGCTGCCTTTACATTGCGTGCAGATGTTTAATTCAGATTTCACTTCTTTAAATGCAGAAATGAACCAGTGTGAAGGTCCACCATCTCCTCAGAGCTTCATATGCCTTCTGATCAGTGCTTTTCATTATTTATGTCCCTGCAGCACAGAAGCAGTCATCAGTGTCACAGACGTATATTTGTAGAAATAGACAACAATACATTGTATGGGTGACAATTATACATTTCTCTTTTATGACAAAAATCATTAGGATATTAAGTAAAGATCATGTTTCATTGAAAAATTAAGTACATTTCTTACCGTAAATATATCAAAACTTCATTTTTGATTAGTAATGTGCATTGCTAAGAACATAATTTGAACAACTTTAATCAATGAAGTGAACAAACAGTGCAGATAAAAGATTTTTAGTGCATAAAAGTAAAACTTATTCTCTCTGATTAAAGTGACAAAGGGCTCAAGAGCATTTATGTTGTTTAACTGAGTGATGAGGTAGTGGAATCATGTCAGTCCTATGCTGAATGAGGGAGTGAAAAGATCAATGCTGCACAAAATGACTGGTGCATGTCATCGTATATAAGTGGGGGGGGGGCAAGTTCAGGTGGATGAAGCTGTCCTTCAGTGTGCTGGTCCTGGCCTGGAGACTCCGCAGTCTCCTCCCTGATGGCAGCAGGCTGAAGAAGCTGTGTGATGGGTGAGTGGGATCACCTGTGATGCAGCTTGACAGGATGCTCTCGATGGTGCCTCTGTAGAAGGTGTACATGATGGGGGGTGGGGCTCTGGCTCTCCTCAGTTTGTGGAGGAAGTAGAAACGCTGCTGTAATTTCTTGGCCAGTACTGCTGTGTTTTCAGTCCAGGAGAGGTCCTCTGTGATGTGCACACCCAGGAACTTGGTGCTGCTCACTCTCTCCACAGTCGCACCGCTGATGGTCAGAGGAACGTGCTGAGTCTTACAGTTTATTCCTTCACTAATTCTCTTTGTCAGACATGTGAATTTGCAGAAGAATTTTTGTCTGAAGCCCATTCTGTGATTTCATGCAGTTTTATTAGAAATCTTATTGTTTCACCGGTAATTTTTGTTTTGTTTTTGTTTTTTGTTTATACTGTACATTTCTTGTCACTTCAGCACAGAAGCTGTAGGGGTTGGGTAACACTTTTTTTTCAACTATTCATTTTCTCCTGTTCAGATTTTTTATTTTATTTTGTAGCATAGTAAGATTTTTCGAGAAAAAGGTCGATTCCGTTTTTGTTTATTTTTATTTTTGGCTCAAACCTGAAGCCCATTCGCTTCTCATTTGTGTGCTGATTATTGCCATTGAACTTGACTAGTAAAAAATAAAAATAAAGAGAGAACACAAGCAATGCAGTGTAAAGACATTTGTTATTCTCAGACCCTAGAGCTGGGATGTAACATGGTATTTATCTGTATTCAACATCCAACTCTATACAGCAGTTTTTAAGCACAACATTATATTGAATAAATGCATTTAGTACACACTTGCATCCAAAATGACTTGCATTGCATTGAAGGTATCCAGTCCATGCATTCTCTGGGAGGGGATGCATGGACTCATGACCTGCCAATGATAGCGGCTTGACCCACTGTTTGAGATACACAACTGCCTAGAAGCAGCTCTACATCTCTGTAGATTCGTGTATTTGTGCTCTCGACATCACAAATGTGTAAAGCTGTCATAATGATTGCTTTGGAACAGTAATATTTCAGTATCACTGATGTACTATTCTAGGTTATATTTATTTATATATATACAGTATGAAAGAGATTTTCTGTGTGTGTATTCATCATAATTGTAAGCATCACACACTGCTTTTGCTCATTCTGTGTGTAAAATCGTTCTTCTGTTTGTGTTTCTCCACAGCTCCATGGCTGATTAACTCTAATTATGTATCTAAATGAACCATCTCGCTTCTGTAGCCAGCAATATTGGTTTTCCTGAAATCTTCAAGTCGCAGAGCCTCGTGTGTGACATAATGAAGTTCTGTCCAAGTTAATTCTCCGTCAGGTTTAATGGTGCATTTGGAGCCGTTAGCAGCAGGGAAACGCTCCGCGGGGAATCAAGTGCAGCTCAGTGCATTAAAAGTTTGGACTCACCTGCTGTAATGGTTTAGTGGCTGCTGATAGGAAGAGATGGGAACATCGGTGCCTAATGAAAGCCATCTAAAAGCATATAGTCTTGGGCTATCTTAAACCTTGTCTGTGAAGCAGTGGCTTTAAGTTCTACAGAAGTGTGTGCATGCAGCTGATTCTGCTCTTCTAAAGGGTGTGTGTGTGTGTGTGTGTTTCAGGTCGAGGCTGCACCATCGGTGATTGACATGAGCAGAAACCTTCCGTCTGATCCAGCATCATCTCACAAGGGATTCACTCTCACGTGTTTCACGCACAGATAATACAACTTTTGCCGTATCACTTCATTGATTAGAGCTCCTCTGTCTCATTTCCCGCTCATTCCTGAACACCATCAGGAGCGATACACTCATCCAGTCCTCGCGTGTTAAAGGGAAATCATCTTGAGGAGCATTGGGTCTGACACCAGGGCCGCGTCAGGACAGATGCTCGGACCGAGTGGAAAGTGAGTAGTTTTAGAAAGCAGCGGCGAAGCGTCAGCTTTTCCCACCCGCTCCGTCCCGGCCTAATTAATGCCTGCCCTGAACAAGCCTTTTTTGTAGCTGTCAGCGTCTGCCGGCTCCACAGAAATCCAATAACTTCAGCGAGCAGTTTCTGTGGAGCACCAGTGAAGCTCCAGCAAACTCCAAACTCCACTGCATTCTGAAATAAGTTGTCAGGTACTTTGAAATATTGCATATATTGGAATTCGAAATGTGTCAAAATAATCGGAGGCCTTACTGCAAACACATTGTGCCTGTCTTTTATTACATATAGAAATTAAAATGGTTTCACTCCTAGAGGTGTCCATGACTGCTTGTGTTTCACTCGCTGCATGTATGGTTCTTAGATTAAATACAAGTCATTTTGAAGTTTTTAAAGTCTCTTCTGCTCACCAAGGCTGCATTTATTTATCAAAATACCATAAAAATGTGAAATATTTTTACAATTTCAAACATCTCTTTTCTGTGTGAATCTCTGTTAAAGTGTAATTTATTTCTGTGATGCTCCGCTGTATTTTCAGCATCATTCCTCCAGTCTTCAGTGTCACATGATCTTCAGAAATCAGAATAATATTGTAACAACAATGAGTTTTACGTAGTAATTAACTCAAATGATATATAGGGAATTTGAATAATTAATCAGGAATTTGATTAATATATATATCTCAGATGACAGTTACATTAAATTTGATTATGAAAAATATCTCAATTGCCTATAACAATAAATAATCACAGGGCACTGTAACTTACTCATTAATATGTCGATATTACATTCTTCATATCAATTATTGTGATATCTCTTACTGTAAATTACTGCAGATCAAACCGTGGTATGTCCAGCACACCACTGTAGACCTATCAATTTTCAATAAAGTTATCACGCCTTATAATTCAAGGAAAAGTATTCTCTGGCCATGAAAATATTATCCTATCCTTATGATAAATTTAGTTTCTAAATTTAGAGCTTGTAGCTATAGATCAGACACATCTCAGGGACTCGTAATGTGAGTGGGGTGGAGTCCAAGCCAATCGTCAGTATATGGGTTTTTAATAATTAAACTAGTAATACATCAAACTACAAATCACACAGAGTAAATATGCGTACGACAATACAAACAGTAAGCTTTATACAATACATAACGAATCCAAATAAAAGAGAGAGAGAGAGAGAGAGAGAGAGAGAGAGAAAATAGAATGGGATCACATAAGGAGCTCAGGTATGAAAATCATAGTCAGTAACTTTTAGAAGCCAACAACAAATCAGATCATAACAACACTTTAAAGCAGCATTTAAATCTCCATAGAGAAAGTGATACTTGCAAAAGGTGTCCCATGTGAGTGGCGTGAGATCGGCGTCGAGCTTGTGAGCTTTGCGCGCTGTTCCCGTTGAAACAGCCATGTGCCATGAAATGGAGGCCATGTGACGCGCGTGCACGCTGCGCTTGGCGTGAGCATGGAGCACGTGGTCCTTTGTTCTGTCCTCGCGCGGTATTTGAAAGGTTCAACAAACATTGTTCCAGAATTCGTCTTCCTTGCGTGGAGAGGCGAATAGTTGAATAAACTTAGTAAAGAAAAGAAAACAAAACAACGAAAATGAAAGTTTCCAAATGAGCCATGAAAATGGCTTTCCTCTCCTCAGTCCGTGTGCTGAGGGGGGGGGGGGGAACTGAGCGCGGCCCGACGTGTCCGAGAACGGAGAACGGGAAGAAGCGAAAGAAGAGCAAGAAGAGAGAGGCGGACCTTGTTCGGTCGACTCTTATAGATTGAGATGTTCACGCCTCTTTTCGCGTGAATCACCCAATGAACATCCGCGATCTGAAGCGGCGGGAAAGTTCCTTTGTCTCTGGGAACAACCCACCCTAATGATTTAGGACTTGTCCGATTTCATCAGGGATATTCTAGCACGTTCGTAATTCCAGAATAATACATTTTTCATTACTTTGCTCTAGATAAATGGGTCTGTCAAAGCATGACGATTACACAGATACTAAAATTAATATGTGCAAATGATCAAAACATGAAGATACATTCAAATGCAGAATTACACACATTTAAAGATTTGATTAACACATAACACTGCAGATATTCCCAATTTATATGGGAAACCTCTAATGTATCGCAAAAACAATACTATACACATTAAGACTACATTTGAGTACATTCTATCATTCTTTTGTAAGGATTAGGTTTCCTGTCCTGTGGTCCTGTGTGGTCGTAAAATTTTACGAGCTACCAAGGAGTGTGGGGGTTGCAGAACATTTCTTTTTGAGAAAGTATAAGATTGAAATCAAGCATTTCCACTTATAAGTCAGCACTTTAACCATTTACCCAGGATTAACCATTTTATGCAATACACAAACATTCAAAATACATATTTAATAAAGGACTTACAAAAGTAAGGAACAAAAAGAAAGGTTTCTTTTTGTGTGTGTGTGTGTGTGTGTGTGTGTGTTAAGGAATTTGGGGGGGGGGTTCAGGTATCCTTTGAGGCTCGCATGGGTATCGTAAAGTAATTTAAGTCCAGCCAGGCTGGCATTTAGTACCAACAGTCTGAATTTATAAAACAGAATTTAACCCATGAATCGCTGACCTGCATATCTGTTACAATATGATGATTTACTGCTCAAGAAACATCTCTGATTATTAGCAATGTTGAACACAGTTGTGCTGCACAATACTTTTGTAGAAACTGTGACACATTTTATTTTTCAGGATTCACAGATGAATAGAAAGTTCAAAAGAGCAGCATTTATTTGAAACAGAAATATTTTGTAACATTAGAAATGTGTTTTCTGTCACTTTTGATCAATTGAATGCATCATTGATGAAAGTATTCATTAATGAAATAATAATAATACTTTGTTACCCCATATATACACATCCAGACAGAAGTGTCTCAGACCTGGTTTTACTCATGAATTGAGAAACCCCATCAGCAGGGTGAGAACTCAGCTCTCTGTTAGATGATAGATTCAGAAGACTTCCATGCTTCTTCGGTGATTTCTTTCCCTCCCAGCCGGAGAAAGGTTAGAAAGAGAAGTGCTCTCCAGTAGTTCTGCTTATAATGTCTGTGGGTCAAGGGGAAAATAAAGCCTAAAGTCCTTATCAGTATCACAGTTATAAATGTAAACCAGCTGGAAACTCAGTCTGACCATGAATTTCTGAGTCACCTGAACCGATCTGCTCAACTTGAAGACAACGTGTTTATGTTTATTTCGAGAAGCTAAAGTCCAGAGATGCTTCAGACTTTTATTTCCATGTGCATTTTGAAGAATCCCTTTGGAGACAAAGAAGACCTGATGTCAAAGAGCAAGGCCTTTCTCATTTTGAAGGCGGTCCCATTTTTGAGGGCAGCAATTTTAAGAATAAGAGATTATTAATTTCAGCCTATGATTAAATTTAAATTAGCTTGGGTGTTTTTTTTTTTTTTTTTTTTTTGTACTAAATATTATTATATGATTATTTTATTTGAACAGTTGTGAGTCTGTCAAAAAAAAAAAAAAAAAAAAAAAATATATATATATATATATATATATATATATATATATATGTGTGTGTGTGTGTGTGTGTGTGTGTGTGTGTGTGTGTGTGTGTATATCTCATTATACATTTTATTTTTTATATAATAATAATAGTAAATAATAATAATTTAACATTGTTCATCTTATTGTTTATTTCTATGTCATTTTAATTGTTACTATTTTTGTCATAATAGTAATAATGCAATTAAATACTTTGTAAAATATTTAATATTTTACATAATAATAACAACAACAACAACAACAACAACAACAACAATAATAATAATAATAATAATAATAATAATAGTAATACAATAAAAAATATAAATAAATAAATAAATAATCATTGCTCCTGATCCATATATAATTATTTTTCAATTGGAACACTTAATGCTTGAGGCACCAAAAGCACTTTTCACTTTTTCATAACCCTTAAAAAAAAAAAAAAAAAAGAAAAAAAAAAAAAGCAGCAAACAGTCAATAAAACAAGCAGAGGTGTGTTCGGCTGAACCCGAGCTGCGTTATGAAATGCACTATGTTTAAAAATAGCAGCTGAACTCCTGGCTGTCTAACCTCTCTTAAGGTAAAGCGTCTGGACGTGCTTCTTCTGTAATGCTTCTGGAGATGCAGTGCTCTTCAGGATCATCATGTGCACTGATACTAATGCTGAATTGCCACTTTCTTGAACCATAACACTTACTAACATGTCTCTGTTTACTAGACGGCCTTTAGCAGACTGCTGCCACACCAGAGACGTCTGCAGTGTTTAATATGAGCTCCATATTACACATGTCTTGATGTTACAAGGATAAAAGTTCTGCATGAAATCCAAAACATTTCTAACCTACTTTGGATTCTAATTATTTTGTGATGTTTTGACAGTTTGTGCGTTTAATATTTATGTTGGTACAGCAGCGTTTAGTCATGCAAATTGCAAAAATAGTTTTGTAACGGGTTTGTGGTGTCAAGTATTGCAGTGTGAAAATAAACCATGTGAATCACTGTTTCAAATTATACCTTAAAATCTGATTTACTTGATCTCTCGTAAATATTTGAACATCTGAATTTGCATGGTCAGCGATGAGCATGATGCAGCTGAATTGATTTTCCATGAAATGCAACTTGCACTTGCAATATGTTGACATTATTAATAAGTGCATTGAGAACTGCACCAAACGAATCCAGCCAATCAGTGCAAGAACGAGACACAGACGGCAAACACTAGCGGCGTGTGTGCATTGCTTTTGGCAGTTTGTGTTAATGGAAAATCTGTTTTTCATACTAATTAATTAAGCTTTGCTTTATATTCTCTTATAATCCCAAAGAGAACATGAAAAAATATATAGAGATTCAAGATTCATTAATGGCCTTCTGTAACTCGTGAACATTTCTACAAAACATTGTGCGTGTGCTCTAAAAATGAATAAATACTGTGGCATTGTGTGTTAGCATGCAGGGTTTTCAGTCAACAGCTCTCAGTCAGAATTCATATTCATGCATAAACAGAAAGTGAAGAGAAGAGAGGAAGATGAGGTTTACTTGTGCTTTATTTTCTGTGGCGCTTGAGCAGTCCGGCCCTAATTAAAATGTTCCGGTCCACGGCACGCCAGACAAGATGGAAACCAGAGGCTGTTTAGTTTCCTCCGGTCTTTTTAGACTGTGATTACAGCTGTTCACAATGGGCAGGAACATAAAGTCACAATAACAGCAGCAGCGTCTGATTCTGTGGATCTGTGTGTGATCCTGTCCTACAGACAGAAATAATGAGGATGAGCAAATGATGACAGAACTTTTATGTAAAGACTAATGGAACTGAATGAGGAAAAATCAGTGTCACTGGTCTGAAATCCTCATGTGGAGTTTTTTACATCTGCCGTGGAAAATAATCTTCTGAAAGCATCAGAGAAAACATCGTGGGATGCCAAGAAATCTAGGAATTTACATTTTAAATATAGCAACATCCACCTGGGCTTAAAGACAAAGTTCATCAAAAAATGATGCTGAAGCTAAACTAACAAGAATTAACAGGCGAGAACCAAATGCACAACTTTCGAATGCAAATGCAACCAAATGCAAACCTTCCAGATTTTCAATTTGAAAAGTAAGATGAACGATTGAGACTGTAGTCTGTTCCTGACACAAAGGTATCATTTAAACTCATATGAAAGTCATATGATATTTTACGGTGTTTGCTTGACTCCAGCAGTGCCATTCTTATTTAATATAAATTAAAGAACATTCATTTTATTCTGGGTTGTGTTTTCCACTGAAAGTTTTATGGTTTCAGATCAACAAGAGGATGATAAACAGGAACAAATTTTATGACTTTTGTGCAACTTTTCAGATTGAAGAAGAAGAACAATGAATATCTGTTCTTCTCACAATATTCTATGAGTTCATATGAATGTTTGACTGTGTCCATTTATTTTCAGTATATGGGATGGCAATCATTTCTTATTTTGTTTTCCACTGAGGAAATACATTTCAAATTTGCATGGGTTTGGATCAAGATGAGAAGGAGTAAATGATCTTCATCTAGACCTTTCACTTTAATACTGGCAGAGAGGAAAACTGAGTGTCAGGTTCAAAGACTTGATGAAAACTTCCAGTTTTTTATGTTGGAAAGGAAGATGAACAACATCTTAAACTGTTCTTCACACAAAGGTATCGTATGAATTCATATGAAAGTCATAGTATGATATTTATGATAGTTTGTTTGAGTTACAGTGCCCATTCACTTTCAATACATAACATTCATTTCTCTTTCTAAGGAAGGTCATATGAGTTTGAATCAACATAAGCATGAGTAAATGACAAGAATATTTATATTTTGGGTTGAACTATTGCTATAAATGAGTAAACATGAACCTGGCCTTACAATCGTGATCTGAGCCACATCAGCTGAATTCATGATGGGGAATTATATAAAGAGCAGTGAATTTACCCCACGGTTTCATCTTCACTCGCTGGCCCTTCACACAGCCATTCATCCATTATTCAGACTGTATTCATGTGCAAATAATGAAACTCAGAAGAGTTGCTATTAGCTCGCTGTTTGCACAAAATAACCTTTCTGCCCCAATCACAATATCCTACTTCACTATTATACATGATTAATTATCTGCCTATAATACGGCTCAATATTGGGTTGTGGTAATTAAGAGATAATGGTGGGCCAATTTGAGCTTTAGGAATAAAGATGTGGTGTCTCATATCAGAACATTTTAAAACCAGGGAGCAGAAAATCAAGAGTGATTTTGGGATCGCCACCGTTTCTTGGGTTTCTTTACACCTGGTGTTTGTTAAGATCCTGCCAGAAGTCTGGTGACACAGATTTACGCCGTTTACACCACACAGATCTCACCAGATGAACTTTAACGGCAGTCGTAAACGAGGCCAACGATACAGTGACAGTAAGTGAATCAGTTCAGTGAATCCATTAAAGTAGGATGATTCCTCCAAATCCTCCAACCGCAGTGGAAATTAATAAACCAAGTGGCTTTGTTGTACGTAGCAATGCTTCCTGAAGGAGATCATCTCTAAATTGTGCACAGGAAAGAGTCATGCAGTGTTTTTACAATCGACAAATGAAGTGTGACAGGTAATCACACAGCTTCCGAGTCCAGTCGAGGGAACGCTTATTAATATCACAGTTTGACCACAGATGATTGGTCTCATTACCTAACGTGCCACACCTCGAATGAGAAATGATTGCAAAACACATTGGATTGCGGTGCATGTTGGGTTTGGGAATGCCATTGGTTGTGTTGGGATTGAGATTATCCATGCTTTGTGTTCTCTGAACAGTTTTAAGTGAGACTTCCTGTGCAGTTGTTGTAGAGACAACAGGAGATCCACAAGAGTGCCACATTTTTGTACACATTTATTTTTTTTCACAATTCTATGCAAGTGATAGAAAACTGTTGGTGACACTTTAGTACAGAGACCAACTATTAACTAGTTGCTTATTAACATGCCTATTATTAACATACTGGCTGTTTATTAAAGCACATCTGCATGATCGTATTCAACATTGCTAATCCTATCCAATACATAAACCAACAACTACCATAACTATTAATAAGCAGCAAATGAAGAAGTTTATTGCAGCAAAGGTCATAGTTAATGATTTGTTAATAGCGAGAATTGGATCTTAAAATAAAGTGTGTCCAAACTGATGAGGTATATACAACTTATTGTGCATTATATATACAGTCATTTTTGTTAAGGTCAAATATTTGAGGTCAGTAAAATCGAGCAAGGATGCATCAATTGATCAAAGGTCTACATTGTAACAATAATAAAAAAATCAATGAGTAAATCCTGTAAAGTAAACTTTCTATTCAACTGTGAATCCTGAAAAATATAAAAAAAATATTGTGCAGCACAACTATGTTCAACACTGATAATAATCAGAAATGTTTCTTAAAGTGGGGGTGAAATGCTTGTTTCACTCAATATTCTGTTAACCTTGAGTACCTATAGAGTAGTACTGCATCCTTCATAACTCCAAAAAGTCTTTAGTTTTATTATATTCATAAGAGAAAGATAGTCTGTACCGATTTTTCCCGGAAAAACACGAGCGGCTGGAGGCGTGGCATGTGGGCGGAGCTAAAGAATCACGAGCACGAATAGGCTTTTGTGTTGAGCGCGTTTGGAAGCTGTGACATTACCGTGAGGACAAACAAACCATGGCTAACAGTCAGATTCAGTGTATATTTATGATCCAGAATCAGATCCAGAGGCTGAAATTTAACAAGAGCAGCATCAGCAACGACGTCTCTATGTGGTATGTATTGAAACTGTATATATTTGCTTAGCGGTTTTGGAAAGTGACTAAGTTCCACTTTGTTGTCTTTTTTTTTTTTTTTAAGCTGTACATGTGGAAAGTGCATTTTGATGACAACATCGCATGTTGTTTACTTGATGTGCTTACACGCGATAGCTAAGTTAACAACACAGAGATATTTGAAGCAGTTTTACTCACCGGCTGCGGTTCCAACACACGATCGTGACCCTTTTTCCTTGGGATTGCATTATCCTTAAGAAATAAATGATACGCAAATCCGTCGTCAAACTGGGCCTTGTTTGTAAAACAAGCATCTTCGAAATGCAGGGAACAAACACAAACACTTGCACAACTCCGTTGATGCTCTGTAAAAATAAACTCCATTCACTGGTCCCTTAATGCTGTTTCTCTTTTGGTAATCTGTGCAGGGTTGTCTTGCCCTGGCAACCAAAAACACACTTCTTTTGTGACATTTCGTGACGCTCTGGCTCTGATCAGTGAAGTCTGTTGTGCTCTCAGTGCTCTGCTATACGGGAGCGCGCGCTCTTCCGGCAGAAGTGCCTCAGGACCCATATAAGGAAATTCCGATCCATCTAACGTCACACAGAGCCATACTCGAAAAAAACTTTCCGAAACTTGTGACAAACCGGAAGAGGTATTTTTGGAACAGAAATACTCCTTCAAACGTACAACTTAATTTTTGAAACTTTGTCCATGTTTAGCATGGGAATCCAACTCTTTAACAGTGTAAAAAACTCAGTATGCATGAAATAGCATTTCACCCCCCTTTAATAATAATCAGAAATGTTTCTTGAGCAGTAAATCATCATATTATTCGGATTTCTGAAGATCATGTGACACTGAAGACTGGAGGAATGATGCTGAAAATACAGCGGAGCATCACAGGAATAAATTACTGTAGTGTTTATATCTCAGTAATAAATCTCAGTATTAGCCTTTTAACTCATACATACGTAAAGTATACAGTATAGGTTCTGTACTTGCATACTTCCTGTAATTATAATATTTCCTAAAACCCTCCTCATGTCTTGCTTAAGGGTGCAGTGGTTTCTTAAAGCGATTCAGGCAACCTCTCCAGCTGTTTCACTGTGTTTACATCCCAGCAAACCGTCCCTCTGGACGAAGAAAAAACAAAAATAGAAACAGAAGCTCAGGCATTAAAGCAAGGAGGAAATAGGTTGGAGAATTCAAGCTTGTTAGTTGGCTGTTTGAAATGAGGCCACTGAAATTTGACATAATATTTGACCATCACAGCCGTTGACAAACAACAGCACTGAACGCACAATATGACGCTCCCGCGATAGTCAGAGCATTAGGAGGAGACATAAAAAGACACTTAGGTGAAATGTTATTTTCTTATAATGTGAAGATAAACGCAGGCGATACCGAGAGGATGGAAACGATAAGACTGAGTGTGAGCCTGAGGGCAGCACAGTTGTTTGGTCTGCGTTCAGCTTTCGGGAGGGAAGTCTATCCAGAAATGGCCTTAATTTCCACTTTTTAATCTTCTTTTCTCGCTCCACAGACTATAGATTGATTCCTCTTTGCCATCAATCCATTTCTCCACTTGCTAATGATGATGGCTGCTATATTTAGTGAGTGAAAACCTGTTTATTTTTCCTCCTAAGCGACAGAGATTAAAACGTTAGATAGAAAGGGTGTCAACGATCATTTTATTATACCATTCTCACAAGTAAATAACGGACTACTGTGGACCATAAAGTGGAAAAAAATCTCTTTATCATAGCACAGTTGCCATCCAGGGTTATTGTAGTTAATTTAATGAAAATTAAAACAAACAAACAAACACACAAAATAAATCTTATTTTAATTTAGTTCAGCTTTATGTATTAAAATAACAAATTAAAACAGAAATAACTGAAAAGAAAATGCTAAAATGACATTACATTTTATTTTATCAGCACAGTCCTTATCTAAACTGTGCTTCAACTGGTCCAGAGTCAGAGCTTTAGACATCATCTTTTAATATTTTAATTCAGACATCACCTCCAAAGGGTTGGAAAGCTCAGCACTCTCAGATACAGTATCCAAACCCATGAACAGCTGGCCTACTGACGCCATCTTTGACACCGGGGAACCAAGTGACAGAGTGCATTGTGGGTAATTAATGAACCGTGTTAGAAAAAAGGCATTTTTGCTGTGCGTGGCGAGAGCTACATTCATCAACTCAGAAACAGAGGAAGCATATGCAGGAATGTGTTGCAGACACAGACAGTCCTAATTAGCACATGGCACATGATGTATCAGGATGATGAGCAGAGTGCAGCTTGACTAGTTTGCGGTTAGTTCGCTTCTCTGTCTGCGGTCATACATCATCAACGTGAGCCAGACGCTGCTGTCTGCCTGCGAGCCTCACGATCCACTGACTCGCATATGACGTCAACGAGCTGCATCCTGATCCACCCAGAGCCCTGGAGTATAGCAGAACGGTGCATGAGCTGTGCTATTTTTAGGGCTGCGTCCTCATGTTAAGAAAAGTTAATTCCACTTAAAATGCAGCGATCATGCCACAAGACACAGAAAATAGAACTTGAAACATAATTATATTACATCCCCATTACATCCCCAGAGCTTGGGTAGATTACCTTTACGTTTACTTTTAGTCATTTAGCCACTTTTAATCAAAGTGATTTACTAATGAGGACAATAGAAGCAATTAAAACTAACAAACAGCAACAATACGTAAGTGCAAATGACAAGTCTCTGTTAGCCTAACACTGAACATGTAGCAAGAACGGTAAACACTATTAACAGCAATGATTATATGTTGAGTTCAAACTTACATCAAAGTTTGGTAGTTTGTATGTTGTTTCAGAGTTGGCATCATCTGAGGTCCTCTGAGGGGTTGGCATCATCCCTTCTCAGGTGTTCGGTCACCTCAGCTCTTTGTAAGGGTTGGGTCTTTTACACTTTTAACACCCTCTTTTAGCTTAGCAAAAGTTAAAGCTAAAGTTTCATCTGGATATTGTTGAATATAGTTGAGTATCATCAGTATAACAGTGGAAACTATATACAGTACAATCCTGTATTTTCTAATAATTTTACCAAAGACCAACAAAAAAGCAGAGGGCCTAGGACAGATCCTTGTGGCACTCCATACTTTACTGTCGCTTACTGAGATGATTCCCTATTTAAATAGACCAAGTGAAAACGATTGGGCAGGTAGGATCTGAACTATTTTATAACTATCAGATTGCATAATACAGATTGCAGTTAATGTAATCAGTTACTACCAAGCTCTGAACTGTAGATCCCAACAATTGCACTTCATCCGTTGTTCAGATAAAACAGCCAATGGAAAGTCTCCAGCAGCAGATTTTTGAGTTAGAAGTTGTTGCAATTTGGCTCTAGCATAATGCAGGCCTAATAGGAGATAACAGGAGACCAATAACAACAGCTCTTCCTTTTTATTACACAAATTTTTCATATTTCTACAAATATATAAAGTTGATCTGATTTCAGGTAAAAACCATAGACACGTAATAAAGACAGACTGTCTTTAAGCAACGGACCATTAAAAAAAAAAAAAAAACATTATAAAAACACTGAAATCAAGTGATGTTGACAGTTTAATACTGTACATGTTCTGAATCACTGGTTCAAAACAAAGGATATGCCATGTTTCAAGATTGTCCATCACTAGTGGATGGTGATGGGTAGATTATTTGTCACTGATTCAAAATTACAAAAAGCATGGTAATATAATCAGACTAATTTTTGATTGCTTTTAGATTACTTTTCACCCAATTTAGGATAGTCTTGTACCAACTTGAACTAGTGCTGTGTGTTTCCTACCTCTGAAACTAGAAGACAATATCACAGGAGCCATATAAAACCCAATTTCCCGTACAGATATGTGGGTGATGTAAATGCTGGTGGTGATGGTGAAGAGGGTGACAGTGTGTTTGTGTGATTACTGAGCTATAATAATTAAAATAGGTCTTAATGACACAGGCTGAGATGATTCCCCGCTGACTAGCACAGGATAAATATTTAATTATTCACTCTAATTATAATGAGAATCCAATGTGCCAACCACTTACTCGTCCTGCTTCAAACAGGGATCTGTTAACCTATAGGCTGTGTTCTAGAGGAGATAACACCAATCAAATGATGTCCTACTGATGCAGCTTTTTGCATTTGCTATTACACTGAGTGGATGAAGGAGAGCTGGTCTTCCTGATCATCTCACTGTGCATAAATATAAGCATAGCAGAGCCCAAATTAGCATTTATATCAAAGTGAAGTCAGATTCTGGATGGAAGGAGGAACAACAGTCTTTAAGACCCTCATTAAGTGTCATTTACAACAGCAACAAGTCAGAAAAAACATTATTATAGCTTTAATTTCTCAATTTTGGGTGAACTATCCCTTTAAGGCGTACAACATTTATACTGACAAGCAATCATAGTAATCAAAAATGCAATTTCTAGTGATAACCATGTATTTCAATATTTGTAATTCACATTTGAAATTATGATGTTGCAAAACACACAAAAAAATATTATCAATTACAACGATAATCAAGTACATTGCATGTGCTTTCAACAAATCAAAATAAGACTTTACTACAACATGCATTTTTAAAAGTGTACTTAAGTGTGTTAAGATCTCATTTCATACAAGTCTCTTTAAATACACTCAAGTGGCCTTTTATTTTGTTAATATTATATTAAATCCAAGTTTTACTTATAAGATTTGAAGCATGTTAATTACAATTAAGCACACATCTTAACATGACACTGTGCCATAAATGTCTTTCATTCATATATATTTTAATATTGTAATGTGCACTTATTACTAAATAATGTCAGTCAGTGACGTATAAAGGTGTAACCCAAGTGTGTTTTTCAGCACAGTGTTTCATGTTGTCAAAACCAAGACAAAACCCAGACTAACAAATGGAGGAGAAGCTGAAAAAGAGCAGTTTGTGGACAGTTATGTAAACATATTAGTCAAGTTGTTTCAACCGCCTTGTTGCTTCCGCCCAGGGAAACACACACACACACACACACACACACACACACACACAGATGACTGCTGTGAAATCCCAGTTCAATTTCTTCTCTTTCAGCCGTGTGGACACAAGAGGAGGTGAAGATCAATATGACACATTCTAGCATCATTATTACAATTCATATCCTCAGCGGCTCCCAGACTCTTTAATCACAGGGTTGTGCCCTGACTGCCTCGTCTTCTTTTAAAACTCCCTTAAAGGTGCTATCTGTTTTTTTGTCCAGGTGTACAGTTCTTGATTAGCTGACGCTGTGAAAGTGGAGACCTCATCAACATGGAGGGTCCGGAGAACAGATGGGGGGCTGATGTAACGACTGCAGTGCTAGCACTTTCCTGCAAGATATCTGAGAATAACATACATTTATAACTTCAATAAGTTCAGGGGGATGCTAGCCTAAGATAATTTATTGTTCATTATTTGTTTTTATTTGTAAAAGTCATGGAAGATGGCATTAATGTGCAAAATATTGCTCTCATTTAAAAAATACAAAACAAAGCAAAAGCGTGATGCAGTTTAACTGACAATGGTTTGACACAGTGTCTATTTTTTGTCCATAACTGTGTAAATCGAAGCTTATGTTGCAGGCAAATGAGATCTACTTTCCACAAATGTAAAACTCTTAATAAGAGAAACTCAGTGCTTATGTGAATGCATGGTGTGATAGGGTATGTATAATATGGTTAAACTTTATACTACATTTTATTATATAGGTTTTGTAGTCTTGCGCATTTTTTAATGAAATTTGAGGCATACAGTATGAGGTTTGGGATCCACCAAAATATGTTTTGTATTCAAGTGATGCACATTTGAAAAAAAAAAAAACTGGATTTGTGCACCTCTCAGGTTTAATTAAAAAAACTGAAAAATGTGCTCAACGGTTAGACAAATCTATGTCATTTTATTCAGATGTAACACAAACATGCACACTTTTCTGAACTTATTCGAACTGAATGAATCCGTCTAGTCCTCTAGTGAGTTTTCCAAATGGTTTTCGTCATCTAGTTAACCAGCCAATGCATGGCTAGAAGAAGTATCTCCTCCATTATCTCTGTTTAGCTTGTAATCTGCTCCACGAACCTCGCTGGATTAATGAAGCGTCCTGAGCCAATAAGTTGGCAGTGGCAGCCGAAGAGCGGCGGTCACCGTCAGCCATTCATTGGCTCAGGACAGAGTTATTGCAGCGAGATGCACATGAAATCAGTGTAATATCTGCTGTAATATAGCTGCAGTTACTGTGAGATGCCTGATAACTCGCATAATAACCAGATTAGCAATATGTCACACTAAGCTGTTGGCAAAAGGCTGGGGAATTGGGAAGTTTCTCCATTCCTACGGAAATGAGGAGGCTTTGAATAGAAAATCTTGAACTCAGTTTGTCTTGTGTTAAGTTTGGCTGAGGATTGTGTCTCAAAGCAGGCTCATTCATCGACTCAATGCTTCGTCTGCCGCTCCAAGCACTGAAAGGGTCATCTGTATGTTTTATTTCCTTCAGGGTTTCTGCGGGTCTTAAAAGCAGGCCATTCATTTGCCCTTCCACAAGTTAAGGCCTTAGATCTTAATTAATAAAGTAATGGCATTAAATGTTGCATGTATTGTTATCTTTGTCAGCATTTAATGTTTTGTTTTCCAATATGAATATCTAAAACTTCATTTTAATATATATTTTTTTCGAAAACCAGACTTTTTCAGGTTTCTGTGGAGCTTAAAGTTCTTTGTCTTAATTAAACCTTCAACAAATTATGACATTAAAAAGTCGTCATTTGGGGCAGAAAAAGTTAGATTCATAAAGGCATAGAATTAAATGTTGCATGCATTGCAAAAAAAGAAGATATAATATAAAACAAAGGATTCTTTGAACAAATTTCTCTTACTGAAAAATATAAACTTTTTTTTTTTTTTTTTTTGATGGCAAAAACGGTTTTTATTATTTATTTATTTTTAACCATAAACTCACTTCATTTTGTAAATTTTTCTCATTTTCTTAATCATTTTGCTTCTCAAGTAAGACTATATATCCTGATTTAAGAATCTTTAGATATTTGCACCGGAAAACAAGACAAAAATAATAACTAAATAATAATTTTTTTATTTATTTATTTTTGCAGTTTTAGCAGAATCTACAATAAAAGCTATTTTCATATTCTCTTTTTTTTTTAAGTAATTGAACTTGCATTTTCTAACTTTGTGATGCTAATGTAACCCATCATGTTCTGATTACATATTTACAGTTCATCATCGAGAGAACATATTGAGGTATTGTTTTTTCTTAAGCTTTATTTAATTGGTCTGAAAATGGTTTTTAAACACTTTTAAATTCCCTTAAAACTTGCAGAGACTCTGTAGCTTCTACAACTCATGAGAGACAGAATGAATCTCTCTTTTTCTGACATCCTGATGTGGATTTTGGAGTCAATGCTAAGGTTAAAGCTGCACAGGACATCCTGCATTTCAATTTCAGGATATTTTTGTCCTCAGAGCAAAGCTGTGGTGATTTTCGACCTGCGATAATAAAAACAGCTCCATTCTGAACGCCGAAACAAACAGTCAGCTTCAGGATTGGATGCTAGTTGGAGCGCTGCAATTTGGAGAGTAATTACCTTGATGTTTGTAGCGAGGATATTTGCCACATGGAAATTGCCACCCTTTATACGCATGTAAGGCTGTTATCGCCAGCGACTCGTTTGGCTTTAAATAATTCTCATTACCCAGCTGCCAAAGTCGCAGGTTATTTGTGCGTGAGAATATATGCTATACAGCTCATGCTAAGAGCTGTCCGAAGATTTCCCTCACTTCCCTGGGACGTTAGATTAGAGTTAATTACATCAAACTGTGAGTCTGAACTCTTGTCAGTATATTGTAATCTGGATTAAATGTGTGATCAGGACTGCTGCTGTTGCTCTAATGAATGCGTATCCAGACTTTCTTCCCAAATTTTCCTGAGACACAACAAATATTTGCTAATGGATGCAGAAATGAGTCTATTGTATTTTGTATCTGGAGACTGACTAGCACACATTGCTAATTGTACTCTAAAAACTGCCGTCATTAATTAAACATAGAGCTGCTTTTGTTGGTTATTTGAAGTTCAATAGATCCGACAGCTAGAACACACTGTTTAATGCTCGTACAACAGAGATTCATTGTTGTGTTTAGTTTGCATGAATGTTAAACAAGTGGATTATACAGAGAATGCCGGTTAGATATACTGAGTTAGACACTGATCTTAATGTAGCTGCGACTATTAATCTATTTTTGCTTCTATATGAATTATTTAACATAGCTTTTAGGATATTTGAGATCTCGATGCTTGGGATGCTTGATTGTGTAATTCTATGATTATTTTGCACTCAAAAGAGATGCTGATTTTTATGAATTTTAGGCTCTTGAAAATAAATAAAACAGCAAAATGCAAACTCAGAATATGATGCAAACCTTCTGTGATATATTTTTATCCAGTGTCTTTGCTGCTGACCTTCGATGATCCAGTTTAAGCATACTAATAAGAAGAAATGACTAAGATAAACATAACATTTGTTTAATTGATTTTTATTCCTTCTCCTGTGTCCTATTCTTCATGCAACCCAGAATAGCAGCACAGCTAAACATTTCCTTCAGCCTGAGGATGATTCACTTCACTTTTGGTTTGAAAGGGCTTTTACATTTGCCAAAAATACAACTTTTTATATTAAAACAACAAACAAGCACTGCCAAGATTTAAAAAGTAATACAAAAGTAACATAGCACATTACTTTCCATTAAAGTAACTATATAATGTAATTAGTACGTAGCAATGCAATAATGTAATGCATTACCTTCCCCAACACTGCGGATCATTCTTGTTTTTTAATCTATTCACTTTTGCTTCTATATTAATTTAAGATAACTTTTGTGATATCCACACAAGTTCAAGTTCAAGTCTGCTTTATTGTCAATTTCCACATGTACAGTACATACATGCAGAGAATCGAAATTGCGTTACTCTCAGACCCCGGTGCATACAGTTAACATTTACATTAAAGCCTAAAAAAATAACTAGATCAAATATAAAAATGTAGAAACAACTATACAATAAGGGAATGATATAAAAAAAGACATATAATAAAATTAAAAATAAAGTTAAATAAAGCAGCGCAAGGCAAATGACAGATATAGTGCAAATAATGCATGGATATCATGAGTTTTAGGATGCACTCAAAGGGTTTTGGATGCATATGGCACAGATTTGTACCAAAAGAAGTGGGATTTCTGCAGGTTTAAAGACTGAACTAGTTTGACTTGGAGAATATGCTAGAGGATTAGACAAATCCATGCTACTGGAACATGCTAACTTTTCATTTAGACAGTGATCATAGCATACTTGTTTTTATTTTTGATTTTAAGTTGGCATGAAGATCTGTGTCAGCCAATGAAGTGCATGTTGGCGTGTTGTGCTGGGACAGATGTTCTCTCTGGGGGACGGAGGAGACGAGGCGAGAGGGGCATGAGCATCGCCTCCTCAATGCGCCGGCTGTAATTGTTGAATGTGTCGTATGAATTCCCCGCTGAGTTCTCTGATTCTGTTGGGTTTCTCTCTCTCTGCCATCACTGTGGGAATCGAGCCAAGCCGGCTCACTGCAGACAGACACAAAAAGAAAGAAAACCAGCCACCGAGTCCCTGTCATTCTGGATGAGATCAGAATCGATGTTTTGTGGTATAGATCATTAGCCATTTAGACAAGTGTGTCGGGACATTCTTCTTGATTTTGAGTCGAAGGTTGAAGTGTTTTGGCTCCTAATGTGACCGCAGTTATCTTGTGCTTGCATTTCAATTTCACACCTCGTCCTAAAAGCATTTTATGGCTGGCCGCAGGTTTCCAGAAGGTAAGATAAGGTAAAATGAAAAATTAGCCTGGGGATGAAGCAGAGGGATGTAATGATCAGGGAACATTGTTTTCTTTCTGTTTGCTTCAGTCGGAATATGTGATCATTTTCCCCCATCAGGAATCAGCCAAAAAAGAAAAAAAAAGAAGAAATCAAATCAATCATGCTGCTTTGCCTTTTTTCCACAACATCAAAAGCAAAACATGATTTGGGAAAATAAGACAAAGCCAAAGTTTATCTTCTGTTTTTCTTCATTTTATTTATGCTGACCATTTGGATCTTTCTTTCTTTCACTCTCATCAAGTAACCATTGGTGTCTGAACGGTTGAAATCTCACAGCAGGGAATCTTCCTCTAAAGTAGATTACAGATCACGGCTTGTGAGAGACAGCAGTATCATCAAATTATCCTCCAGTCTGGAAGTTCCACCGACAGTTTAAAATTGGATATATCGCTCAAAAGAGAGCAGCCACCTTTAATGAAAATGATACACAAATCCAATTAAATAAGCATAAATTCATATAAACACAGGGTCTTTTTATAGGCATTAGAGTGTTAACAGAAAATGTTTCTTGAGCAGCAGATCAGCAGAGACAAGTTATTAACAATAAGTTTTTTTTTGTTGTTTTTTTTTTACTGTATTTTTAAAAAAAATGCATCCTTGGTGAGCTGAATAAACTTATTTTGATAAGTTAAAAAAAATAAATAAAAAGGAAACTTAGTGAAAGGAAACAAAATCTACTTAAAATTTACCCATGCTTTTGAATGGTAGTGTATCTAAATGCTATTTTATATAATAGTATATAAAATATTATTGAAACTAATTTAATGTATATATCTGTACTAGGAATGTATGGTTCAATAAATACTTTTTTTTTTTTTTTTTTACCATTTCAGTTTGATTCGGTTCTGATGGCTTTTCACATTATTGTTTTTTTTTTGCAATTAAAACTGTTTTTTTTTTAAACAAATGAACAATGCAAAACTCCTGTACACTGGAGAGTAAATTATTCATTTTGAGAGAAGTGTTGTTTTTCCCATTTAATTCTTTTAAATTGTATTTATTTTTTGACAATTGTAGTGTTTTAAATAAACACATTTAATGTGTCTTTCATTCATACTGGAAGCCAGAGGGCGCCCTCGTGCAGAAACTCTGCATATGCATCACAAAAGCTGATGGTGATTCAGGAAATCCCTAATATGGATAAAGGCTTCCAGCACTAGCTGTGACTGAATAAAAATATATACATTCTCAAACCTCCTCAAGTTCCTCTAACCATCTTAGATATTTTCAAAATTATGTATATTTGTAAACATAGCCTTTATTACAGTATAGCAAATCTTTTCTGCCTCATTCCATGATAATGCACATTTGTTCACTTGTTCTATTATTAGCATGCAAAAAAATACATAAAAATAAAATAATAATAATAATAATAATAATTTTTCCGTAATATTGACAGTAGTAAAGGCTTCAGGATGTTTTGTGTTCTGTCGGTTCTGTCAGCCAAGCAGTGTATCTTTCTCTCAGTTCCAGAGTGATTAGTCATATGCCATTTACAGCTGATTAAAAAATAATAATAATAATGATAATAATAATGGCAGCAGAATCGAACAAGTCAAACAAATCGAATCCCAAGAAACAAGTTGATGGAGTTCAGATCACACATTTCAGATGGTCCTGCCCCGACGCTTCGGTTGTTACAGAACTATTAACCAAACTACGCTCTAATGAAATAAGTGTGTTTCTTGCAAGTGGAGCCAAGTGGAGCACTAAAGACAGTTAAACGATCAAGACAAACGTGGCTCTCCAGACCATGCTCTGAACACGTCAGTGTTTGGTTCTCCCTGAGGTAATTCAGTACGGCAAACAGAATGACAGAGTTACACTGGGTTTACACACTCGTTCACACTCCTTCTCTTGCTATTTTTACTCTGCTAATACGAATTCATGGCAGGGAGGCTCTTTCTCCTGAAACAATGTGTGCAGAATGGCCAGTCTGGGAGAATAACAGCCGGAAAGATAAACTAAGTGATTAATTGCTGTGAGACCCTGCCTGAATGTGAGCAGAACCCTCATGTATCACAGGGCATTCAATTCATATTCAGGAAAACAGCAGTAGTTTCTGCTGCTCTCCACAGTTTCTTTGTGCGAGAGCTTGGTCACTATCACGGTCTTTGATGTGGAGGGCTTCATGGTTCACACACACATTACGCTCGGTCTATCTCGTGCTCTCAGGGATATGAATCTATGAAGAGTGTTGAACGAGACCCATTGTGTTTCTCAACCAGGAGCTCATGTTCTCCAGAGAGCATGGAGAGATTTCTGTTTCGATTTAACTCGTTTGTTAACTCCTAATTTCTCATTAGAAACTGAGAATGCATTTGCTCGTGGGTTGATATAACACACTTGTTGAGTTTGATTTGATGATAACTGAATTCTGAGATAAAGCGGCTTTGCTTTCCCGTCTGGATTTGGTTTGGACATAAATTCACCATACTGCTCCAGTGCGCTCTTGTTTAAATGAATCCTGAGATGCAGCTTTACACTCATAAAGGTTCTTTACTGCTCCGATAGTTTTCAGAGGACATGTGCAAAGTTTCACGTTAAATGGTTTCCCAGCAGTCTGTCAGTGCATGTTTTTAATGGTGTTGGGTATCGTTTGAATTTAGTTGATTCTGATTCAGATTCTGCTTATCGATTCCAGTTTTGATCCAGTGGTAAAAAAATAAAATAAAAAAATACGGTACTTCTCACTATTAACTAGTTGCTTATTAATATGCATATCCTACCCAATATTAAAACTTAACTACCTTACTAACTATTAATAAGCAGCAAATTAGAAGTTTATTGAGGCAAAAGTCATAATTGGACATTAAAATCGGGCCGGCTCCAAGCATGAGCAGGATTGGACTGAGCCCACCCAAATCTCTGTCTTGTACACCCAATTAGAACCACAGGTAAAGACTGCATTAATCTTTTTATGCAGTGATTAAAAGCAATCTGAAGCAGACTGTATTTTGAGACCGTATTTTAAGAGCTGAAGACTGCCCCAACAAATATGAAAACACCAGAAATTGCATCATTCTTCTTATTAGCTGAAATCGAAGGCGCTACATTCACAGCAGTTGAATTATTTTTCTAGAAAACCTTGGTTATCCACTAACGTGCATTTACTGCATGAAAGGGCGCAAGAACAAAGTATAAGCATTTAAAATGCATTTGACTTGCTGTTATTGCTGTTCAACTGAATGTAAGAAACAAACTGCCTGCTACAATGACCACAAGGTTAGAAACAACAACACTGAAATAAGAGCTTGTGCGATTCAAGGATGTGTTCAGCATCGGTCGACTCAGGATGCGTTTTCTTTCATAATTTTCATCGGATAAAAGTAAAATCTGTTGCATTTTAAGACGTTCTAAAATCTACATTTTGCTTGTCAGAAACACATGCTTGGTTTTAATGTTACTTTAAGTGGAGGTAGAATTAAATGAATGCCAAAGCTCAGCCTTATGTTTGCGTACCCCAGTTTGAGAATCACCGCTCTATGGCATCGCTGGGAAAGCCCCCATCTCTACCCTGTTTTTAAAAGTCTCCAGTCTGTGTTTTACGCACATATTGGTGGGATGATCGAGTTCTCGGCCTTGAGACTGAGATGCGTGAAACTCGCCTGAAGCAGCTCCTGTCCTCACAAACTCCACACAGTCTTTTCCAGGATTCAGCAAACGGGCCAAATCCAAGCATTACCCTTTCCCTAAGACCAAAGGATGTTCTGCTGTCTCTCCCAGCATCAAGACTTCTTTTATACTTCTTTTTGCCTGTATGTGAGACATCTGCAACTATGTACATACGAAACACTTCAGTTTTCATCTTTACACAGAATATCATTTCTAAAAGGACAAAGATGATGATTGATTATATTAGATGCTGAATGCTTAAGCAGGCATTTCTGGATGAGGTAATAAATAGATGCATAAATAAATAACAAACACCTTTAAAATGACCAGAAGGATGCTCGTCACAAGCCATTATTCGCTGTGTAATTAGCACTGAATTTTAATTGCTCAATTAGGTAGACATTACTGCCTGTGGCATTGAAATTGAACTAATCCAGCGGATAAATTAAAGTTTGCTTTGGTTTTAATACAGTGCAATGTTTTTTTATTTAGTATATTTAGCATAATAACTTTTAAGGATCCAAATCAAGCAATAGTGGCACATCAGTCTGTGATTTTACAGGCTAGATTGGGTTCATTTAGTGAAACTTACATTTGAACTTAAATAGATTTTAATGAAATTAACTTGAGTTGCATTTTCATTATAATTTCAACAACAACAACAAAAAAAAAAGCATGCAGATGATGTGATTATTCCTATTCCTATTCCTAATGAAACATTTTTTTCAGTGAACTATCATCACTAATCTTATGCAACGTGATAACATTAACATTTCCACATCCTATTTTTCACAAGCTAGCTAGTTTTTTAAACAAAATCGTTTTCTATCACTTACCTTTCCAATCTGCACATGAAATACCTCAGCAGTTGTTTTCAGTTAATTAAAAATAATTATGTGCTATTGTTCTGAATTGTCCCCGATCTTCATGCACAAACAAATAGGGAAGATAATAACATAAGATAGTTGCACTTAATTACTGGATAAACAGAAATATAACTGCAAAAGCTCATTAAATCAAGTGTCTAATTACTTCAGTGACTTCCTTCAGTTCATGCTGTATTTATTTATTCATTAATTCTCTTTTAAGGGAGGGTGTGTGTGTGTGTGTGTGTGACAACCCACCAGCAGAGTAAAAATCATGCATGTGATCTCGTAAATACGCTGTTGTGATTGCAATCTTTAATGACTTCTGAATTCAAACCTCTTTCCAGTCATCTAACATTTAAATCGATGCTGTTTTCTCTTTAAAGTGAAGGAGAACTGTGGCTTTACAATGCGAGTGTGGAATATTTATCATTTCATGGCACAGCAGGATGATTTTCTAAGTATCCAAACCTTTAATGCTTTCTTCCAAGGACGACGATAACATAAATTATGTATGAGTTGCAACTGTTTGGCCGTTTGGACTGAAGATCTAGATTGATGCAGGAGCAAGCTCTAGAGGAAAGTTTAGACTTTAAACACTTTATCAGAGTAAACAGTGTTGTTTTGGTCGGTGCATTAAGGGAAAAATATAGCATTTTTCCTTTTGTGAATGTCTTACTTGTTAGTGACTTTTGTTTTATTCATTGCACGGGTGGATTAAAGTGTTAATTAAACCCTCTAGGCATGACTAAATACAATATGATTTAGATGAAGTCGTAGCATCATCAAGATCTGCACAGATTGATTTGTTGACTTTTAAGCTCCTGGTGCTTCTCTCATTGCAGTTTTTATTTTAAATAGTAGTTCAGAACTCAGTTTACCTGAGTTTATTGAACACAAATTATCTTTGGCGGTATAGTTCCTTATGGGGATTCTTGCTCCCAAATTAATTGAACATACAAGAGCTTTAACATTAACCCCCCCGGAACCATCAGCTTGGAAATACATGATAATTAAGACACTTAATAATGTCTTTAAAAGCAAACAGTGGTAATCGTGTAGATGTGGCAGTGGGACGTCTATCCTGAAGCTTGGTTATGAGGATGAGTGTCTCTCAGCAGTGAGGTCCATGCCAACCAGGACTTGAAAGCCTTGTGATCTGAAACAAAGAAGACGACAACCAGAAGGTGCATGGTAATGTGCTCATGCTTATAATGGAAAGGGAGGGATGCAAGGCATTTGAGCATGCTTACCGAGCAGTGGTGCCACATACTGTATATATGTCCCGTGTCTAATTGGAGAATGGTAGTGATCAGAGCTATTTGACACTTGACCGCATCAGCTGGTCGCAGCCTATGCCATCCGTGGCCTGACTGAACTAACACTGCGCTCGATTTTTACTGAAGTAAATAAGTGAGACTGAGTTGTAAAAAAAAAAAAAAAAAAAAAAAAAAAAAAAAGAGATTTTTATTCATTGTAATTTCAAATCTAAAACAAGTGTGACTTTATTTTTTTAATCTGCAACTTTGTCTTAAGATGTGACGTCATGGTATTTCTTATTTTAAACATCAACATTACTTTTTAAACTTTACATTGATAACGGAGTTTCCTACAAAATAAAAGTTCATTTTTAAGGAAAAAGTTTTGATCCCAGTCCATGCCTGGGCTGGAGACATGGGAAAATAATCATGGAATTTTTTTTGGGAGAAAATACGTCTTTATTCTTTATTAATTGAAAATTACACCTTCATTTGACCACAGGCAAAAGCGATGGCTCTTTGACACTATATAAACTCATTTCAGAGCGTGGTGTTTCTGTCATCTGACTCTCTTCTCTCAGATGATCCGGGCCTCTGCGGCTCACAGCAAGAAGCCAGAGACTCAGTGTTTAGAGACCAGTCTTCAGAGTCTTCGGCCTGATATTGATGCACCTTTTGTCTTGTCATATGCAAATATTAAGGGTTAAGAGACAAGCTGGTTTGAAGTGCAAATTGTAATTTAAGACTCCGGCACGACTCTTCTTCATCCGCTCCATTCCATTAATTACCTCTCCAAAGGAGGAGAGAAACTTCATTAAAGCACAGATAGGAAAAGAGCGTTAAAGAAAGACAGGACTGCTCAAGGACATGCTAGAACAGAAATTAAACTCCAATAAAGCATCGCACGCAGACAGCTTTCTGCAGATCACAGTGGTCATGTGACCAGGATGTGCTTTCCTTGCATTAAGTCGAGTACAGGTTTTTACACGTGTCTAGCCTTCACATGAATACAGAGTGATTGTGTAGTACTGAAACCTGCATGAAGATTGCCGTAAAACACACAGTAAAGTAGATTTTAATAAAAGTGTAGATTATTTTTGTGTGTGTTTGCATTAGGTCAAAGACACTATAATTGCAATAAATAAATAAATAAATAATAATAATAATAAAATTGTATATATATAAAATGCTCTCAATCGTTATCGGGAAACCCGGCCCTGGTTTGTTAAGAGCAATATTTTTAATATAGACAAATTATTATTAGGCTGGGCTACAGTAAATTTTTATGGCTGCCATATTCACCAGTGTTTTCCATGCAAATTAAGTGCATGATTTTATCACTAATGAATTACTAATTAAACATGGAGGATGAAAGCATTTCATTTTTTTTACACCAACAATATACCATATGCATACTGCTGCACAGATTTTTTTCAAGCTTGATGTGCTGTTGTGGAAGGCCAGTTTCAAATCACATATCTGGAACACTGCCTTTGACTTGTCCTGACTCAATTTAAAGTTCTCCCACACAGCTGAGGTCTTCTGCATTTTGTCTTCTCTTCCAGATGAACTGAGACATGACGTTCATGACGTTCACTCATGGGAGATTCATAAGCTGATTTTCCACTATTGCGCCGAATGGTTCTCTTTGCTTAACTGCTCCATTCCCTTCCGATCAGGGCCAGTCAGCACAGATACGGATTCACTTTCCACTGTGGTGCTTACTGTATAACTGAGCTCTTTGGAATGCAACATACACTCACCTAAAGGATTATTAGGAACACCATATTAATACTGTGTTTGACCTCCTTTCGCCTTCAGAACTGCCTTAATTCTATGTGGCATTGATTCAATAAGGTGCTGAAAGCATTCTTTAGAAATGTTGTCCCATATTGATAAGATAGTATCTTGCAGTTGATGGAGATTTGTGGGATGCACATCCAGGGCATGAAGCTCCCTTTCCACCACATACCAAAGATGCTGTATTGGGTTGAGATCTGGTGACTGTGGAGGTCATTTTAGTACAGTGAACTCATTGTCATGTTCAATAAACTAATTTGAAATGATTCGAGCTTTGTGACATGGTGCATTATCCTGCTGGAAGTAGCCATCAGAGGATGGGTTCACGGTGGTCATAAAGGGATGGACATGGTCAGAAACAATGCTCAGGTAGGCCATGGTATTTAAATGATGCCCAATTGGCACTAAGGGGCCTAAAGTGTGCCAAGAAAACATCTCTCACACCATTACACCACCAGCAGCAGCAGCAGCCTGCACAGTGGTAACAAGGGCATGATGGATCCATGTTCTCCTTCTGTTTACGCCAAATTCTGACTCTACCATCTGAATGTCTCGACAGAAATTGAGACTATGCAACATTTTTCCAGTCTTCAACGGTCCAATTTTGGTGAGCTCATGCAAATTGTAGCCTCTTTTTCCTATTTGTAGTGGAGATGAGTGGTACCCGGTGGGGTCTTCTGCTGTTGTAGCCCATCCGCCTCAAGGTTGTGCGTGTTGTGGCTTCACAATTGCTTTGCTGCATACTTCGGTTGTAACGAGTGGTTATTTCAGTCAAAGTTGCTCTTCTATCAGCTTGATTCAGTCGACCCATTCTCCTCTGACCTCTAGCATCAACAAGGCATTTTCTCCCACAGGACTGACACATACTGGATGTTTTTCCCTTTTCACACCACTCTTTGTAAACCCCAGAAATGGTTGTGTGTGAAAATCCCAGTAACTGAGCAGATTGTGAAATACTCAGACCGGCCCGTCTGGCACCAACAACCATGCCACGCTCAAAATTACTTAAATCACCTTTCTTTCCCATTCTGACATTCAGTTTGGAGTTCAGGAGATTATCTTGACCAGGACCACACCCCTAAATGCATTGAAGCAGCTGCCATGTGATTGGTTGATTAGATAATTGCATTAATGAGAAATTGAACAGGTGTTCCTAATAATCCTTTAGGTGAGTGTAAATGCATCAGTCGTTGGCTTGGTTGTGTAATACCAACAGAGATATGGACGATGATCAGATCTTTCTGTTTCTGGTACTCCTTTTTTAATGATATTTACTTCGTTCAATAACAGAAAAAAAGACACAACTCGACATGAAAAATAAAATAAACAGAAGGCGACGACGGGTATAATATCAATAAGTGCAAATATTTCCTCCACAGACCAAACTATCTCAGACATTTTTTCTTTTTTTATATTAAACGTAGTTCACATTAGCTGTTTTACGTGGCTGTTTGATCAAATAGTGCACTTCCGCTTAGCCAGCTATGGAGAAACTGGTAGCCAGGCAACAGAGTGGCGACATCATGCACACACACTCTAACAGCACAGCCGAGAATTCTGGGCCAAGAACGGTTTGTAATTGTGCCACATCATACCAGGCTCACGTGTAAATACAACTGTAAACATAACCTGACAGTCCTTAGAAACATTTGGCCCAATAGTAAAAAAACAACTGCTATATTCAAGCGCAAATTAAGAATATTTTGCGGGGGAGGACAATTTTACTAAAAGTAACTACAATTAAAGGAAGACAGAAAATAAATAAACAAACAAAATAAATAAATAAAAACATCTAATTCTAAAGGTAATGCTTTGCAACATGGTCTTATTAATTAGGGTTAGGGTTAGGGTAACCCTAAACCTAACCCTAACCCTAAATCTAATGTTTAGAGATTTGGACTTGTAACCTAAAGGTCACGGGTTCGAGTCTTGGTACTGGCAGGGATTGTATGTGGGGGGAGTTGAATACCAGAGCTCTCTTCCACCTTCAGTAACTATGACCGAGGTGAGATCTAGAGCAAGAACCGAATCCCCAACTGCTCCCCAGACTGCCGACTGCTCCGGGTGTGTGTTCACAGTGTATATGTGTGTGTTTTCACTACCCACTTGCCGTGTGTGCACTTGGACGGGTAAATGCAGATTACAAATTCCAAGTATGAGTCTCCATAATTGGCCACACATCATTTCTGTCCCTTCCCTGTCACATAAACAAACAATGAACAATACATTGGTTAAATTATTTTTAATCTTTGTTAACATTATTTATAAAAATGCAACTGTTCATTGTTAGTTCATGTTAGCTCAGGTTTATTAGATACTGTTACCAGATACAGCTTCTGATTATACTATTATAGTGTCTCAATAATCCTAAAGTAACACCGGCCAAATCTGATCAAATTAATTTCAGTGCAACTGCTAAAAGGAAGTAGTATATTTTCTCCAAGCCTCAAATGTTGTATTTAGCAGGAGAATTAGCTCAGTGTTTGGCAACAGTAATTCAATTGTCTCGGTTTCAGACCAGCACCAGATTTTTAAACATCTTTTTCCCATCGGATTGTTTGTGGTATTTTAATCAAGCAGCAGCAGCTGAGCTGAATCTTTGCATCATGTTCATTTTAGTCAAACCTATGTTTGCCCCCCGGTGGAACAGAGTAATTGAAATTTGCCTCAAAGCAGAATAATTTCCATGTTAAATAAATTATCTGACAACACCTGAGCAATCCAGCGAGTGCGTTCTGACAATGCCGCTGAGCTCAGCAGCACAATGTAAATCCTCCCGCTCAAGTAATTGTTTGGTATCTCTGCCAGACACACCGGCCTCGTGTTTATATGATGAGAAGCCTCACAAAGAGATGTTTGTTTGCGGCATGTTATTGTTGAATAATGCCACAGAGAATGATGGGTAATTGCGTGGCACCAGGTAAGTCACGCTGTGATTTGCATCTCTTTTCTGGGCTACAGAAAGCTTTCTTCGCCCACACTTGGTTGGTTATCTGAACAGCAGAGGATTTGGTTCTGGTCCATTTACATTCATTTTAATGTTTTTTGAATAATCTCCTTCATAGCTCCACAGTCTGTGTTTGTTTAAGATGAAATAAGCTACAAATGCACCAATGACAGTGTCACAAAAATATACTGTTAATTTATGAATGGCAAAATTATACACCAAGTGTCATGAATGTGCAGTTAATGAGAAAATCACTCCTTTAATAGAAAAATTCAACATTAATTGGTTGAATCATAAAGCTAACATATGTAAATGTGACATATGTGCATATATAAATAATTTTCGTGAAAACATGTAAAACATTTTAGAAATTAGAACAATTTTAGATATTAACATGTATCTCAATAATACAAATCTGAATGCATATGCATGTGTAGTACATTTATGGACATATGTCATGTTAAATGTATATCTATTCTAAAACCTGTCAATACATGTTGATATTATATAAGTGAAATATAAATAAAGATTTGTCTTTTTTATTATTCTTTTTAAATTTTTACCTTTATCACAGTAAAAAAAAAAAAAAACTGTTTTAAAAAATATTTAAAACATGTATAATATAAACACAGATTTTTATATATTTGATGTTTTATATATAAATTATAAATTGTTAACATATATGGTCTAAAATTGCATCATGTAGATATTGTTAGTATACGTACTTATACATATTGTACTATGGAGATAAACTTTTATATAAGTTTATATAGTATGAATTTATATTTTCATCTACCCTGAGAAAATTATATATGTAGCCTTCTAAGCTAACACATATGGAAATATCAGTCTTCGTATATGACAGTATGTCAAGAGTGATTACATTTCTATATTCTTTTACTGTTTGTGACAGATAATACTGGAAGTTAAATCTCTTCGGAATTTAAAGCAATAGCCTAACATTAATTTGATCTTGAACTGATTAATTATCAGAAATTATCACACTACAACCTTTTTAATGACATTTAAGTTCAAAACAGAAAAGTCACCAACAATGCATCATACTATGTTATTGTTTGGAAAATGCACCAATAAGACCAATTAACTGATACATTAGACCACATTTGATTTTGTATTTACATGGCAATAAGGAGTATTTTTCTGAAATTGATTTATACAAAATATTGAAAAAATAATGGAGAAAAAAACAAAAACAAATAAATATTAAATTGTCAATACAGAGTCACACAGGCGTGCAGATGCAGGATTATCATTATTAGTATTATTACTATTATTATTATTATTTTTTTCAAATAATGATGTAAAATTCACTTTCATAAATGGTGCAAAATATTCATAGCAGATAAATGTTCTAAGTTGGCCCGCTCTTTGCAGTTGTGGAAAAAAAGTGAATTTTAGAGCCTGATTACACACAATGCATTGAGCTGGAGATTCCGGCCAGTTTATTTGGCTCTGAGAAATGGTCATTTTTCAAGCTGAAATGGAAAATTTGACACTTGACCAAAGCGGAGTCTGTCGCTGCAAAGTAGTACAAGTGAGAGAAATAAATCTTGATACTCTTTAGGAAAGGAGCACTTTTTTGACGATAGCAAGCAAACTATTAGTTCCAAATCAAAACTGCTGACCTTTCAAAACTGTGCTTAATCAATGCCTCATTGGAGCTGAAGCTATCGAGCACGACATAATTGCTCCGAAGGCCAAATTTTCTGACATTTATAGACAGCAGGCTGACTGCCTACAATATCATTCAAAATAGCATGCTTGCAAGTCATGGCTTTATAGAGCTGATAAAGCGGCTCTTGGGCCCCTGACGGCTGTCTGTAATTCCCTTCTCAACATGTGACTCTGATGTATTTGAAGTGGCTCGAGGTGCTGGAACGTGCCTCTTGTTTTTCCTTTCACTCTTCTTAACTTTCTTCCCTATCTGGGTCTCTCTTAGCGTGCAGCATGTGCCTCGTCCATCGCTGCGGGGGTCTTATGGGTAACTCTGAGCTGCGGCTGGGTTTGATCTGTTAGGGGAAGATTCAGAAGAAACAGCATCTCTCTGGGTCTGAGCGAGCAACATCTCTCAGTGCGCTTGTGTTTTTTCAGAGTACTTACAATCGACACGGAGCTCCTCATTACTTTGTATGTGTGTGAGCAAAGTATTTAATGTGTTTCCGACTTTTTTATCACGCGGGTCTTTGGTGTTTAGTTAACAGGGCTGAAATTTGAATTGAAATTTGAACATTAATTTATTTATTATTGAGCACTGTTTGCTGTATATTGAATTAGTCACATGACATTCGCAACTCAACAACAACCTTGTCTCAGATCTTAAGCCTTTAAAATGAACAGCAGCGACTTCCAGAAGTGATAGACCTCCTTTTGATCAAAGAAGATGCAAATGTTTATAAAAATGTGTCAAACGTGGCATAGAATCAAAATCTTTTGATGACTTTTTTTATATCTTTGAATTAGAGAGACTTCATTAGTCCTGATGTGGGTTTTGTCTGTGTTACGCTGATGACTGCATAATGGGATTTTCCAAAAACATGTTCGGAGGATGAATTTTCCTCGCTGCCTCAGAAAAATGCTCAAATCTCATTTCTAGCCCTCCAGCACTGTCATTTTCAGCTGAAAACAAACAAATGCTGTTTAAAGCAATTCCTTTTCATACAAATAAAAAAGCATATTCAGTGACAGACTGCAATGATGATTTTGTGCAAACTTGCATTCATTTCAGCTTACACTATTCAGTTGATTTGTTTCTTCTTATATTCTTGGAACCAGTGTGTGTTCCATTATTTGAAAGAGAGGTGGTAACTAAAATAAACTAATTTCAACTTTTATTATCACTCACCAAATAAAAAATAAAAATAAATAAAACAAAGAAAATCCCAAGACCAATTCTGGCTCAGACTGAACCTGAGTGATACATTTTTAAAGCTCTGCTTACTAGTAAAGACTCTTTGAACAACAAGAAATAGAGTTTATTTACTGAACCAAGCTTTCCTGTGTAAAATGTTCCAATGTTTTGTTATACTGCACAAATCATTACTTAACTCTAGTATTGATTTACATGTGTATGCAGGGCTCTATGGTTCCAAAATGCACAGTGCTTCTGTGCAGTTAGTATGTGTGCGGTGGAAGATGAGGACAGCGTTCCAATCGAGTCGTGATTAAATACGCAGATCCCAACATCTCAGCACTGAATCTCTGGAACGGGACCCAGAGGAGCGCTGCTATACCCCTACATTAAAGGGAATATCTCAGGAAAGGAAGGCACGAAATAATACATAAATATCAATTGTTAAATTATTCAGAGCCTATCCAAAAGGAGTAGAATCTAGAAGTGCGCATGGGTAATCTCACCTTAAACAGTCCTCACATAAAAATGACCTAAGTATATAGAGAGGCGGTGGAGTCTGCACGAAGAAGAATGACTTATTTCATTTCTCCTGGGATGCATTTAAATTAGAAGAGCAGCAGAATTACACATTCAGCATATCTTACATTAAAGGCCCGTGATGCGTACAACAGTGAACAACTTCTCTCTGATTCCTCTCTAATTTCAGTATGTGCCTGTAGCTATGTTTCCATCAACCTACGTTATGTGCATTTTGGAATATCGAAAAAATATATATATATAAACTGGATGGAAATGCCAAGATGTGGTTAAATAAAGAAAAATGTGCATAAAAACTTGTGGGCACAATTTAGAAGGGTAAACTTTTTATGCAATTAGAGTACATGATCATAACCTACAATGGAAACAAATTTACTGAATAAATTCCACCATGTGCATCAAAAGAGTCATGTGACTTTGCACGATGGGACAGGATAACTGGATTAACCTGTGGACCGATCTCGTTGCACAGCATCTTAAATGTTGTTTTGGTGGTACTGAGCAAAGTCTGTCATCAAAGTATTTCTGTATAATTGTCTTACACGACATTCCCAAACAGCAGGCATCCTCCTCCGAAAGCACAGACATCATTTATTGTGTTTCATCTGCTAGCTCTGATACGCAAGTAACTCATCATATATGAAAATTATGATATCAAATGGCTTCTCCTACTTTTCTTGATGACACTTAGTGCCAGTTTATCAGGAAGTGAAGATTTTGTTCTCTTTGAGTTGTTGGATTGAAATGGTGCTTTATTCACAAATGTTTTATGCAATATTCCGATATACGCATAAGTAAATTTTTAATCTTTGGATGGAAACATAGCTTGTGAGATGTGCAGGATGACGTAAAGTGACTAGTCGATTGATGAGGTCAACCTGGAGTTTTGATGTTTTCTGCTCAGTGCTTTTATCATGTTGAGCTGCTAAGTGTTTGATGGTCTCGTTTATACAGTACTTTATACAGATTGTTTTAAAGCAGCTTCACAGGAATAAACAGGACAACCTGTGATGCAAAGTCAAGTCACCTTTATTTATATAGTGCTTTAAACAAAATACATTGCGCCAAAGCACTGAACAACATTCATTAGGAAAACAGTGTCTCAATAATGCAAAATGATAGATAAAGGCAGTTCATCATTGAATTCAGTGATGTCATCTCTGTTCAGTTTAAATAGTGTCTGTGCATTTATTTGCAATCAAGTCAACGATATCGCTGTAGATGAAGTGTCCCAAACTAAGCAAGCTAGAGGCGACAGCGGCAAGGAACCGAAACTCCATCGGTGACAGAATGGAGAAAAAAACCTTGGGAGAAACCAGGCTCAGTTGGGGGGCAGTTCTCCTCTGACCAGACGAAACCAGTAGTTCAATTCCAGGCTGCAGCAAAGTCAGATTGTGCAGAAGAATCATCTGTTTCCTGTGGTCTTGTCCTGGTGCTCCTCTGAGACAAGGTCTTTACAGGGGATCTGTATCTGGGGCTCTAGTTGTCCTGGTCTCCGCTGTCTTTCAGGGCAGTAGAGGTCCTTTCTAGGTGCTGATCCACCATCTGGTCTGGATACGTACTGGATCCGGGTGACTGCAGTGACCCTCTGATCTGGACATAGACTGGATCTGGTGGCTACGGTGACCTCGGAATAAGAGAGAAACAGACAAATATTAGCGTAGATGCCATTCTTCTAATGATGTAGCAAGTACATTGGGTGTTATGTGAAATGTTCCGGTTCCGGTTTACCTAATTAATGCAGCCTAAAAATCCTTTAACGGATTTGGATATTCAGAGGACAAGGGAATATTGTTGCGCTCAGATGAAGGCTAGTTGTAAGTCCAGGTGCGTGAAAACCAGTAAAATGTAGAAGAGACTGTAGATGGTTCGCACTCTGAAAAACTAGACAAAGTCTTTAACAAAAAAAAGTCGTATTTGGATATTAAAAGTATATTAGTATGTTATGTGTATGCCAATTTAAAGAGATGGGTCTTTAATCTAGATTTAAACTGCAAGAGTGTGTCTGCCTCCCGAACAATGTTAGGTAGGTTATTCCAGAGTTTAGGCACCAAATAGGAAAAGGATCTGCCGCCCGCTGTTGATTTTGATATTCTAGGTATTATCAAATTGCCTGAGTTTTGAGAATGTAGCGGACATAGAGGAGTATAATGTAAAAGGAGCTCATTCAAATACTGAGGTGCTAAACCATTCAGATCTTTATAAGTAATAAGCAATATTTTAAAATCTATACGGTGTTTGATAGGGAGCCAGTGCAGTGTGGACAGGACCGGGCTAATATGGTCATACTTCCTGGTTCTAGTAAGAACTCTTGCTGCTGCATTTTGGACTAGCTGTCGTTTGTTTTCTAAGCATTACAATAATCTAACCTTGAGGTCATAAATGCATGGATTAAAATTTCTGCATTTGACATTGAGAGCATAGGCCTTTATTTAGATATATTTTTGAGATGGAAAAATGCAGTTTTACAAATGCTAGAAACGTGGCTTTCTAAGGACAGATTGCGATCAAATAGCACACCTATCCCATTAGTTTAGTTTTTCAAATTGGTGTGTTTCACCGGGCAGTGAAGAAATATAGAGCTGAGTATCATCAGCATAACAGTGAAAGCTAACACCATGTTTCCTGATGATATCTCCCAAGGGTAACATATAAAGCGTGAAGAGTAGCGGCCCTTGTACTGAGCCTTGAGGTACTCCATACTGCACTTGTGATCGATACTTCAATAAATGAGACCAATTCAGATTATTGTGTAAGGCAGATCTAAACAAAGACAGTGATGTCATTATTTAGCTTAATTCTGTCCAGTGATTCTTTCAGTATATTTACTCATTAAATTTCATTATAAAATGAGTTTAATTTAGCTATAATCAAGTCTCTAGAAGACACTGTACAGTAGGGTCCTTGTGTGTCACATGGTTTCAAACCTGACTCAACTCGTATGCACAACAAATGCAAGGTTATCAGTAAATAATAGGTACATTTTTATTGGTTTCTCACAAAATACTGTTGTTACTTAAGCATATGGGCAAAGTTTTTTTGTTTTGTTTTTTTAATGGATATGTTTTTGCAAAAAAGGCTAAAATACTGCATTATTCATTCCAGACTAGTAGTTGGTGATGTCACTTTGTGACACTATACGAACACATGATACACATGCACATGACGTCAAAGTTTTCACAGATTCACATTTCCATAGTTAACACATAGACAGAAATTATTTAAAAAAATGTACACTTTGAAACCTGTTTTCAAAAGTTTGCATTTTCTGGCTCCCAAAACACCATTGTTGTGTAAATGAATGGAACAAATGCATAAAATAAGTTTTGGATGAAAACTGTGTTGTATAAACACCCCTTAAACACCCAACACTTTGGTTTTTAAATGTGATTTATAAATAAATGAACTAGAACCTGAAACCCCTTACATCTGGCATTTTTATTTTTTATTTTTTAACTCATGCACCTTATCTTTCAGTTAAGTTGTTCAAAATGGTGTTAGGGTGAATAAATGATTTCAAATTTTTTATATTAGTGTGAAATATTCCTTTAGGACAGACTAATATAGCTGATTCAGTCTAGTTAATATAGCTTTTAAATATATCTAAATATGAAATAAACATGGGGTTCATGGGGTTTGGTGTTATCGTTTCACCATTTCACACATGACCTTAAGTGCTTACCTTTGATATGCTGTTAGACGCTTGTTGATCCTAGGTCAAGCTGGGTGATAATAGCTGTTTGCCAGTATGGGATTTAAAACCAGAGCTTCTGCTCTTCTCTATTATAGCTGCAAATATTTATTTGTCACCTATAAAATCTGCTACTCCCACATGAGAATGCACTGCATTATTTATACAAAGTAGCACAAAACCCTTTAATTTAATCAAATACTTCAAGCCTAGAGAGAAAATGCTTTTCTTTACCCCAGTGCATTATGGCATATACTGTATAGAAGGAAGCCCAATGATTTGAGTGCTGAAGCCAAGGTGAGAATTTTTTAGTCATATTGTCTCTTAGGACGGAGTTTGAAATGTGGTTTTATTAACAAAGTTCGGGAGAAGCACGATCAGATAATCATCCAATTTGGTACAGGTGCATCTCGTTTAGCTAATCATCTTATAGCACGCACGCGTATATATATCCAGTCTTCCTACCTCCTGTCCCACGACAGTTTTTCGGCATAGACCGTCTGTCAGCATTCGGTTCGCTCTGTCAGCATTCGGTTCGCTCTGTCAGCATTCGGTTCGCGCTGTCCGTCTTCTTATCACAGGCCCAATCTTCCTTCCGACGAAGATATCTATCCGCCGAACACCAACAAGCGTCATCGGTCAGCTGCTCTTCTCGCCAAGCCACACGTTGTGGCCAAAAGCTCGTGCAAATCCTTGAGCTCGCCTCACTCGGCAACACGATTTTCTCGCCAGGACCGGGCTCTATTATAATGCTGGATCGCAGCCGTGCTCCAGTTCTCCCCGCAGTAAACCTCTCTCGCTTTTTCAGCCGTGTCGCAGTTCGATGCTGCCTCCACTAGCGGCGAAGACCGTGCGTCGTTGTAGTGGCATGTCGTTCGTGAAAGAATCGTTTTTTCGAATGAATCTTCTAGGCGAACGAATCGTTCTCGGTTTACACTCATTCATGAAGAATTTTTCAGAGTTGTCATCCACAATGAGCGAGTTTCATATGAGTCTCAGAGATCGAGAGCGCTCATTCGTGAACGAAAGGACTAAACCGGTATACATGTCGAGTTGATTAAACGGATACATGTCGTTCGTAAACGCAAGGAACTCTTATCAATTTTGTTAAGATGAGAGTAAACCGGGTCAGTTAGCCATTTAGCATGTCAACCTTGCAAAATGTAAAGCGCAGTTATAGGTACTGTGCACATATTGTTTACATATTTAGCATACAAAAGATAAATTCCACGTTTAATCCCCGATTTATGAACGTGAATATATAGATCAATATATGAACCGTCTGAACAAACAATTAAAATGCTAATCATGCAAGAAAACCTCGTGATTTGCTCATCTGAACAATTTAAATAGACGTTATATATAGAATGCGCTTATGAAGACGCCAAAATTTGTTAAACGGCGTTATGACTTAACTCTGTCCGATGACGATGCCACTTTTTAACCACGAAGCAAAGGCTTTTTGCAGAGTTGTCATCCACACCGAAATGTCTAAAGACATTACATTTGCTTTACTGTGCATGTTTAAACCTCACTGAGATGATACAGACATAAGTTTCATGCAACTATTCCGGCAGGATCAATTATTTAGGGACATATTTCACCATTTACTGGCATGATTATTCAGAATTTTTCACGCTACTGCCTCGTGCTTGGCTACAGAACAACAAGTGTGAGTAAATTTTCTATCGTCTTTTTAGGACTGTTATATGAAAAGCATGCAAAGTAAATGTCTTTAGAAACGGCTTGAATTTGAATTACTGCAATTAACGTTACTGCTATAGACATGTCTATTGGTACAATGGTTTATAAAACTAAACATGCTACATTGTTTCAAAGCCTCTATTTTCACAGTCCATACTACAACAGGAAAACAGCATCCCAAATTTATCTGCTCCGGAGGCTGTTTAAAAGGGCCTGAAGGCCAAAACAAGAGGAAAAGATGCTTTTCCAACAGGACCGTATTAATTCAGACAAGGTTTGAGCAATTGTCAAATCAGCCAACAACTACAGCAGCCAAAGCACGCATGAAACTACTTTTACTTGCAACACGGGCCTGCACATCTCAGTATTTCCATCCTGTTACTTCTGCTAGCAGTGCAGGCTACACAGGTTCTTCAAGACATCACACACCCCAGCCCCTTCCCACGACCCACAGCTACAGCAGCTGAAGCAAACGTGAGGCCGCCTCCATTCGTAAACGCGCCCTTAACTCTTCCGCTCCCTCATGCTACTAACCATTTTTCTGTTCAGTGGCCTCCAGCTCCAGATTTGCCAGAAGGCAGAGGGTACCAAGACCTATTATTGGTCAGGCCGATTATTTTATTTATTTATATATCTATCTCGAACCCTCTTCAGCCAACCCCTCTAACGCCAGCTCATCCCCTTTCACTAAAACTCCTAATCTACCATAGCTAACTCTCCTAACATGCCCTATCTATCTGTAATGGTCAATCCTCACTTCAGCCATCCTTCCGCAGGAGCTTTCTCTGTATCTCCCCACCGCCGCAGCATTGTCCGCTCCTGCAGGAGCCTTCTCTATATCTCCCCACCGCCGCAGTATTGTCCGCTCCTGCAGGAGCCTTTTCTGTTTTTTCCTCACTGCCGCAGCAGTCTCCGCTTCCGCAGGAGCCTCTACCTATATTTCACCACTGCCGCAGCAGTGTCTGCTCCCGCAGGAGCCTCTACCTATATTTCACCACTGCCGCAGCAGTGTCTGCTCCCGCAGGAGCCTCTACCTATATTTCACCACTGCCACAGCAGTGTCTGCTCCCGCAGGAGCCCTTTCCATCCTTCCCTACTGCCGCAATTCTCGCTGCCGCAAGAGCCTCAAAAATAAATAAATAAATAAATAAATAAAAATATATATTTTACGTCCATTCTCCAATTCAACCTCATCAGGCTCGCTTTTGTCTAACTCCGGAACGCCCAATCTAAATTCACGATGGACCCTCATTTCATCAACGACTCTGGTTAAAAAAAAAAAAAAAAAAAAAAAAAAAAAAATTAATCGAGTAACAAAATGTGTTGTTGCTTAATTATACTGATGTGCGCATGCACAGTAAATCGGATGGGTAAGATAAAATGTCAGGACCCCGGACCTTTATTTAGTCGGGTTGACGTACCTTTTCAGTTCTGTGTATGTGATGTGACGCTAGTTTTACTTAAAGTCAAATGCTCATGAACTGACTGTCAGAGCAGTTCTGGAGATGTTGTTCATGTGTTCAAGTCCTCATTTAGTGAGACAGCAGACGCAGAAATTACCGTGAGAGTAATGCGCGCTTCAGTGTGTGTGTGAAAAAGGAAGTCGCGCTCCTGCTCCATTCATTAACAGAGACACACAGAACATGCAGGATTTACATTTAAACACTGTTCCGTCTTAATATTTAGAGATATTAATTCGTGAATCGGATGTAAGTGCAATTACCTATTTTGATTAATTAATTCATTCAAAAAAAAAAAAAAAAAAAAAAAAAAAAAAAATTCATTGCGAAAGAACCCGACGTGAGATTTAGAATAAATTAAAAGAGGCTTCGAAGCAGAGGAATTTGCCTACATCATTTTTGTAATCGCGTTACTCGAGGAATCGTTTCAGCCCTAATCTTAAGCAGCTCAAAAGGGGCCTCTCACATAATCCGATAGATGCCCTCGGTTGTTGTTCATCAGACATTTAAAAAAAAAAAAAATATTTATATATTCCTCCTTAAATCATGTTGTGTACTTGAATAATAGAAGCCTCTCAGTTATCGTTTCTTCGGCCAAAGTAAGGGCCCTCCAGCCATCGTTACAATCTCCTTGCCTATTTCAGCATCGGACAGGGCTCTCCCTTCCGGTGCAGCTGGGCAGTGGCTCCCTTCGGTCGCAGTGTGAGCCTTTCATCTGTCATTGAGTTGCGCTGCGCGCTCAGCGGCAGATGGGGGTATCCCTCCCGGTGCAGCAGAGCCACAGGCCCCCTTCGGTCGTTGTGACAGCCCTCCATCCGATGCATCAAATTAAGCCGCTTATACAGTCGCAAGGGGGACTCTCCCTTCCGGTGCAGCAGAGCCGCAGCTCCCTTCGGACGCAGCGAGAGTCCCTCCATCAGTCGCGTTTTCTTGCCTACTCCGTATCGGACGGGGCTCCCCTACCGGTGCAGCAGACCCACGGCTCCCTTCGGTCGCAGGGTGAACCCCCCGTCTGAGTTATGTTGCATGCTCAAGGGCGGACCGGGATCTCCCTCCCGGGGGAACACAGCCGCTGGCTCCCTTCGGTCGCAGCAGGAGCCCTCCATCCGATGCATCAAACCGTTCCTCGAATCTTCTTGCCTATTCTGCATCTGATGGGGCTCTCCCTTCCGGTGCAGCAGACCCACGGCTCCCTTCGGTCGCAGGGTGAACCCCCCGTCTGAGTTATGTTGCATGCTCAAGGGCGGATAGGGTTCTCCCTCCCGGGGGAATAGAGCTGCTGGCTCCCTTCGGTCGCAGTGAGAGCCCTCCATCAGACGCATCAAGCCATGCCTCGCATCGCAAGGGGGACTCGCCTTTCCGGTGCAGCAGAGCCGCAGCTCCCTTCGGACGCAGCAAAAGTCCCTCCAACAGTCGTATTCTAGTTAGCGTCAATCAGGGCTCTCCCCTCCGGGGCAGCACTCCTGCTGCAGAGTTGCGAACCCCCGGAGGCTGGGAGAACCCTCAGAGGCAAAAAACCGTGCCTCCATAAACCCGCAATGGGGGACTCCCCCTTCCGGTGCAGCAGAGCCGCAGCTCCCTTCGGATGCAGCGGGAGTCCCTCCAACAGTCGCGTCTCTTTGCCTTCTCAGCATCGGACTAGGGCTCCTCTTCCGGTGCAGCAGACCCACAGCTCCCTTCGGTCGCAGTGTGAACCCCCCATCTGAGTTATGTTGCATGCTCCACGATGGCTAGGGATCTCCCTCCCGATGGGGTACAGCCACTGGCTCCCTTCGGTTGCATTAGGAGCCCTTCATCCGACGCGCCAAACCGCGGCTCGAATCTCATTGCCTATTTAGCATCTGACGGGGCTCTCCCTTCTGGTGCAGCAGACCCACGGCTCCCTTCGGTCGCAGTGTGAACCCCCCGTCCGAGTTATGTTGCATACTCTATGGCGGCCAGGGATCTCCCTCCCGATGGGATACAGTCGCTGGCTCCCTTCAGTCGCAGTGAGAGCCCTCCATCAGATGCAACAAACCGCGCCTCGTACTCAGCCGCAAGAGGGACTCTCCCTTCCGGTGCAGCAGAGCCGCAGCTCCCTTCGGAGGCAGCAAGAGTCCCTCATTTCTTGATATCTGGCATTGTGCTTCTCCCATAAGCGGCATGTAGGGCTCGCTGGTAAGACGTTGCGAGCCGCAGCTCTCGTCGAACACTGCACGGGCTCTCCAGGTCGCTCTGCATTTTCTTCCTAACACGCATATTTTGGGGGGCAACTAAATTTTATCTCTCTGGCTGCTGTCCTATGGCTTTAAGCTTCTTTTGGGGAGTTATTTGGGTTCGGGCTATGCTCCGGGCCCGGACCCCTCCCCCAGGACAGCACGCCAAAATATGCCTACTATTTGCCTTCAGATTAGATGTAAGGGTGAACTCGTGAAATGTGGTTTTATTAACAAAGTTCGGGAGAAGCACGATCAGATAATCATCCAATTTGGTACAGGTGCATCTCATTTAGCTAATCATCTTATAGCACGCACGCGTATATATATCCAGTCTTCCTACCTCCTGTCCCACGACAGTTTTTCGGCAACCCTCCTCCACCCCAACTCCTCACTTCTAATCTATTTATCCCAAATTGGGATAGGGGGAGTTATTTGGGTTCGGGCTATGCTCCGGGCCCGGACCCCTCCCCCAGGACAGCACGCCAAAATATGCCTACTATTTGCCTTCAGATTAGATGTAAGGGTGAACTCGTGAATTCTAATGAGCTGAATCCTTAAGAGATCAAAGAAGTATTTGTAATAATTCATCCTAACATATATCAAGAATTGATATGTCCTTGCGCATATATACGCAATCAAGCCCCCAACGTTTCTTGTTGCCGAGCTACCTTCACTCGAGTGGCCCAGCCTCCTTCTCCTCTCTTCATTCTCATCAAACATTGCAGATGAGGTCCTGAGCCCAATTAATCACTGCACAGTCCTGCTTCACAGCCCCCCCATTAATCAACCTGACCACCAGCACGCACACGAAAAACAGCCCCTTTAACTGAGCCTGGCAGCGCTGTCAGCCAACATCAACACACCGACATGTACACCAACTCTAATGCTCACTCCCCATGTCTGTCTCCCCTAGGTTTAGTTTACTCTCCTTATAGCAGAGAAATATGAGGATACTTTTAGTCAAGGTTTCGCTGGTTAGAATAGTGTCTGCTACGGTCTACAAATGTTATAAATGCACCAGTTGCAAAAAGAATTTTCATTCTATGGCCATTGAAAATAAATGACATTTCTATACTAGTTTGTGCAAATACATTTTGAATAAAACATTATCTGAAAAAAATGATATTCATTTGTAGATTTGCTAAATACAATGTTATAATTTTATTAAATTGCTAGAATTTTGAAAGATAAGTTTAGGTGATTGTTAGATCAATAAAATGTTCAATGTGGATTGATACTAATATATTAAGATTTTTTATAATATCAATCAATATCTGATATGGTTATAGACAGGAATGATCATGCACTGTATTCAGTATAGTCCAATGCTGAGACATTAAAATAAATCTATAATATTAATCAATCACCTTTATTTATATATTGCTTAATACAATCCAGATTGTGTTTAGGCAGCTGCAAATAGTTAAACAGGAACTATGCAATATTGATTATTAATCAAAACCTGATATTGAGTCAACATATTGTACATTCCTAAACATATATATTGATAATACATATTGTATATGTATATGTGTATATATATATATATATATATATATATATATATATATATATATATATATATATATATATATATATATATATATAAAATCTGATAACTGATATGGTACTCGTATATTGTGCATCCCTAACTGCATATATTTATAATAGGCAGTCTGTTACATAGTTCTACCAGCAAATGGAGTGCAGTGTAAAAACCTTGAATTCATTGTAAGATTCATGCAGGATGATAAATGCTTTTTGATTTCCTGAAGACGCTCATCTCACAGTCCTGATCAGATTTCATTGTGTCGATTCTGAAATGCTACAGAAAAGTGAAAACAGGATGAAATTTAGGCTAGTATGTTATTTTTGCCTACATGCTGAGGATTTCAAGCTGTAAACATGTCTTTGTTTCACAGGACCTATTGGAGCTGAAAAAAAGAAAAGAAAAAAGGATTAAGGAGCTCAGAGAATGACCGCCCCAGTGGAGTATCAGTTCTGCTTTTTTTCAACTTTTCTTCCTTCATTTCTTTCTCTGACAGGTAACATAGTTTCCCAACCAGGTGTGATGAAGCCCCAAGCAGTAAAAACAATTTTCTGCATGTAAATCTGACGTCAACAAATAATGAGTGATGGGAAATTTGGTCAGGGTTTGTTTTTCAGCATCTTTGAGTAGCCCCGGCCACCCTGAAACCTGATTGGTACAAAATCCAGTCCACATAACAGTTCCTTACACATCAAACATCTTTTGATTGGTTGTATGCAGCAGCTTGACTCTAAATGTGGATAGAAAAGGGACTTTTGCCTGTTTAGGACACAATCTAAGTGAAGTAAGAACATCATAATGTAATGTTTCAATCATTTGCCTCTGAAGAAAAATATGTACAGTATTCCCCAAGAGTCTGCACTGGCAACGTCTTACACCACAATGAAATTCTCCATGTTTTGGAGACTTTGTGAGCAGATGTCTTTGATAGGCTGTCAGTTTAACATCAGATTCCCGCCTGCCCCCTGTGTCAGCACTGAGAAAGAAGAGCTTTATATGTTAGCTGGAGGCTAAGGGCTGAGTGTGTTTGAGGGACGTGGTGTCATTTCGGCTCAGCTTTGTGTGAATTGCATGTGACAAGCCTTTTAAAACGGCTGCTGTTCTTTCCTTTGCTAAAGCAGCAATTGTGAGCATGGAAGGAGAGAAGAAGGAAATAAAGGTAGATTTGTACGGATTGAAAGGAAGATTTCTTTCTTCTGCCTGTGAATTTTATCTTGGCAACCCTTCAAACCTCCTCAAATTGGATCCAATTATGGAGCCACCCGTGCTGTGCAGTTTGTGGTTGTCAATGTAATTGTGTAACTCTGATTTCTTTCTGTATCAACCCACTGAAAGAAGCCCGTCATTGACCAGTCTCATCTTTCTAACCATAATTTCGAAATGAGATCTCTTTTCTGCTTGGACACTGAGGGGAAAATTGCAAGCAGTCTGCACTTATAATGAACAATTGCAGTCTAGCTTTAAAAGAATAAGCATATATACACAGGTGCATCTCGATAAATTAGTATATCGTTGAAAAGTTAATTTATTTCAGTAATTCAACTCAAATTGTAAACTTGTGTATTAAATAAATTAAATGCACACAGACTGAAGTAGTTTAAGTCTTTGGTTCTTTTAATTGTGATGATTTTGGTTCACGGTCTCAACAAATTAGAATACTTCATAAGACCAATAAAAAAAGAAAAAAAATAGGGAATTGTTGAGAGCAAAACTTGCTCTCATCTGAAAAGAGGACTTTTGACCACTGGGCAACCGTCCAGTTCTTCTTCTCCTTAGCCCAGGTAAGACACCTCTGACGCTGTCTGTGGTTAAGCATCTTTTTCTTCCACACTTTTTTCTTCCACTCAACTTTCTGTTAACATGCTTGGATACAGCACTCTGTGACAAGCCAGAATCTTTGGCAATGAATGTTTGTTTCTTTCTCTTCTTGTGAAGGGTGTTAATGATTGTCTTCTGGACATCTGTCAGATCAGCAGTCCTCCCCATGATTGTGTAGCCTAGTAAACAAAACTGAGAGACCATTTTGGAGGAAGAACTGGCTTGGTGTCATGCTTGCTGTGCCATTCCCCCTCACATTGGGATGCGAATGCCTTTTTTCTCCTATTAGTGTTCCCCGGTTGACGTACCCTGGTTGAGCCTCCTCCAGCACCCTCGGCCATCAGACTTGTCGCCAGGCCCAGTACTGGTGTAAGCAGTAGGACCTGCCTCAGAGACCCATTCCATATGTAGTACTGCCCCCTGGGTCAGTCCATATCAGTATCTCCATGTCACCTCCCTATGGGTAGGATGTGGTCTCTGTAGTGACCTTTTTCCTAGGCTAGCTTCCCCATCATCTGCCAAGCTGAACGAAAAAAATAGGAAAGATTTGAAGCAATCTTTAACTGAAGGTTAAAATCCTTTCCAGAAACTTGGAAAGAACAGCAGCATGGCGATGTACTCAACCTTTTGGTCCCCTTTTGTACCAAGGTCAGTGAATTTGTGCTGGGACTTAGGGAAAGTTACGACCTTAAGCGTAGCTTTTGTGACATCCCACTCCTTGTCGAAAATTTCAGCGCCACAGGGTTTTGACAGTGTTCAAGTTGTGGCGTTTTACATGGACCCCATATGTCGTTTGACATAACTCGTAGTGACCGACAGATATGAAACGTCTAGGTTAGATAGGTAAACCTCGTTCCCCGATGGAGGGAAAGATGACATTATGTCCCCATTCCCACAACCTTGAACCATTCGCTGTTGCCAGGACACATTCTCGGCTCCACAGCGTAAAATCTGAAAATTCTCTTAAACTCAGAGGATGATTTGCCTCCCAAGTGAGACCCCATATGTTGTTCAACATAATGTCTCCATTCCCTCCACGTACGTAATCGAGATGATGTTGATGTCAATATTTTTTTTCAACCACTAAAAAAAAAAAAAATAAATTGGTTCTCAACAATATCTCTAATTGTGCTCGCATTTACAAAGACACCAAAGTTTTCAATCAAAACATTCCAATTTAAACGTTTCTTATGTATTTGGATGACAGTATCAGGAACAAATTATCGGCTTTGCTTAATGACTAGTGAAAACAATCCCGCACACTTTGTTATTCAATCTGCACATATTAGAGTCCGTCTTTGCCGATGCATGCCAAGTCTTCCTCCGCACCTCTTTCTGTGATCACAGAAAGCAATCATGTTCTGAAAAAATAGATAGAAAAACTGGGGGTGACAAAAAAAAAAAATTACTGCAGATTGCTGCAAATCCCCCGTCTTTGATCTTGGCAGCCATCAAAGGGTTGCACACTCCAAAACGGAGCCGCCCGACCGCCTGTTCACCATTTCATATTCCTCAAGAGAATGTCAAATAACAGTCTCTCTTCCTGCAGCCTCTAATCCCCTTCCAAAATACTGTCACCGATCGCAGCCCTGTGCCTGCAACCGGGCCTCGCTTCCACACCCATCATCTTTGATGTCACATAAACTTCACAGCTTTGTGTGATGCTTAGGTTATCACAATTTTATGGGGTCTCTATCAAGTCGCAACATTGTATTGCGGCCCATAAACTGCCCCCACAACTTTCTGTCAACCGCTCGAGTGATGGATTCGTCCTGTGCGAGGGCTGCTCCCGTAAAGAGGGTTTGTTTGGCGTATTCCAGACTTCAGCATCTTTCCGTGTTAATAAAACTGCAAATCTGCTGAACTGAATCAGCAGTGCAGCAGATTACATTGTAAAAAGGGGGCAGCTATGGATAAAAGCGATTAGAGACACACTTTCTCTGGAGAAGACAAAGAGAGCGGCTCCTCCCGAGATCCCCAGATATTTGAGCCTCATTGAGGTGTGGAGAGCACCATGTGCGCTGCATATGAATTTGGCCATTTGCAGGCCTGTCCTTGCTCGCTTTAGAATTAGATGTTATCTTTGGGCTCGTATATCTTTATTACCTTGAATAGCCTGTTTAAGCATGAGCGGCATGGCTGCAGTGCAGTTGTGTCCATTGCTTTATCTTTAACTGATTTTTTTTTAAATTTGCAAATTGTTGTTTGATAGTAAATGGTGCACTGTTGCACAAAAGTAATTAATGATAGACAAGGAGATAAAAGAAGATCGAACTAACAATGTTTGTTGGTTTTCATTGAGAAACAGGAGTTTGATTGAGAGTACAGTACTTCCCCCAAAGACACAATGCAGTAAATGCAACATTGCCTGAGATTATTATATTCAGTTACAAAATTGGAGACAAGGTCACATTTTAATGTATTTATATATTTATTTATTAATGGAAACCCATTTCTTTCTTTCTTTCTTTCTTTCTTTCTTTCTTTCTTTCTTTCTTTCTTTTCTGCCAAAAATCACATGGCAGGAAATAAAAAAAATATAGCAAAGGAGAAATGTATATAGTTTGTATCTATCTATCTATCTATACAATTGCTTTTATTTTATTTTATTTTAAATGTTAACTGTTCCCATAGTGGAAACAATACTTTTGATGTGAAACTATAAAAAAAAAGAAAAAAAAGAAAAAACAGATTTACATTATATTTTAAATACATGTCATCATAAAAACTTTATTCACCTCTATTGACCATATATAATTGTTAAGTGCTATTTAAAATATATATATATATATGTCCCTACAGATGTAGATGTGCAGATGTGCATCTTTTTTATTCAATAAAATTAATCCTTCTTGTGACCATATCAATTTTTTTAAAGCAATATCCCCAAATTCACATGAAAACAGATTGAAGCTTGATGGCTTTTGCTCAAATGCTAATTTTATTTTCATTTTGTTGGGGGTATTTTTAAATAGTTTTTGATTCTAGACAGCAGATTGAGCATTACCTTAAAATCTTTGTCCCTGAAAAAAACAAGTTGACAGCATAGACCTCCTGAATATTATATCCAGGCCATCCCAATCTGTATGAGCTGCTGCCAGCTCCGGGTTTGTTGTGACATTTAGGAACTGTGTTTGTTAAATATTTTAGAACATACACCAAGTCATGTTGTTCTGTAATTTATTTACATTCCCAATTCAACACTTCCCACACGACTCAGTCAGGAAGCTCGGGCACATATAAAGCGATGTGAACATTTCAGAGAGGAGCTTGTGTTTGCAGCTTGGAAGGGACACGATGTTCCTCATGTCACTCTTAATAGCAGCGACTCCCGGCTATCTCTGCCAGTCAGTGGAATTTTAATGGGAAAAAGGCCAACTCTTCAGCTCTGCGTGACAGACTAAATTGGCATTAACCAATGTGGAGTTCAGCATCAACTTTATAGTTGTACTAATGACATGCTCCCATCGACCCCACGCCGTTTACCAGATTTCCTCCAGTGCATCCACACATCATCATTCCTGGAAGCAGCTCGTAGTCTGAGGATGATCATACATGTAGAAAGTAATTACTTGTTTATATCCTCGCGGCAGATGGGCTCAGTCGGGAGACACCTGAAATTGATCTGGGTGCTGAGTAATCACAATCTGATCCATTTCTACCAGAGAGGAGGAGGACTGATCCGAGCCAGCGATGACAGCTCCATGTGATTCTTGTTTGCTGGATTTGATTCTTCTCAGACTCAATATTGACGTGCTGGACCACCTCACATTAAATGTCCCTTTCTCTCTCTTCACACTGACGTCCGTTTATTGAAAATAATCTTTTTAAGCAGTGTGATGTGCATGTTAATGTGTTAGAGAAGGCTGATTCATTGATCTTGTCATTAAGTGTTCTTCATGCCAGTCTGACTTCATTGTATTTTATATATGACTCTGGTTCTGTGTTTTGGAGAATGGGTTTTCTTTTCGATGTCTTCTTTGTGTTGGTTTGATTGGCGCATGGCTAATTGGAGTTAAAGTTTTCTAAATCTGATGGTGTGAAATGTTTCATGGTGATCATGGCTGTCAAGCGAGAGTTTCAGGGCAAAATTAAGCCATTAAAATGGGTGACTGCTCCTCAAACAAAAAAGTAAATGATTATGATTTGATTTCTGAATATATATATATATATATATATATATATATATATATACAGGGGCGTAGCAACCGGGGGGGACGGGGGGGACACGTCCCCCGCACTTTTAGAAACAGGTGATTCTGACCCCTGCTAATTTTTTCTTTTTTTTTGGATCCAGCGTGAATATTTCCTGTAGTGTTCTCTGATTTGTTACTTAGATTTGAGTGAAGTAACATCCAGCCAATCACAGAGCGAATCATCTCCTGGGCGCGTCTGCTATGAGCTTCAAATCTCTTGTTGCTCTTCTGAATTTTCGTTCGTTCGTTTGTTCACTTTGCTATTAGGCCGTCTGGGATAAAATGCACCCCAGAAAAAAGCAAAGGACGATTACATCCTTTTTTCAAACACACACTGTAAGTATGTTACAGTATGTCGCGATGACACAAATCGCGCGATAAAGTTTTCATGTTATGATTGAACCCGTATGGACCTCGTCACGTCGCGCCGGATTCAGTGTGTTAAATACTCTGCTAATTGTCGCTTTGGATAAAAGCGTCTGCTAAATAAGACGTAACAATATTATTGGTTTCTGCTGTCTTTTGTTTGTCTACGTGCTGCTCGCGGAGTAAAATTATCATTTCACAATAAATCATATTTGTTTTGCAACGAATATCTTAAAATACTTTATCAAATTTTATTCTTTTAATTCATAACTGTTACTTTATGTCCTAACTGGTCTGTAGGAAAGGCAGGCTGTGACGTCACTGGCAGAGAGAGGGGTCAGTTGCTCAACCTCTCCAGAAAGTGTACAGGTGAGATTTGTATAAAAAAAAGCAGATTGACTATCTTAAAGCTGCGGTAGGGAACTTTTGAGGCTCTAGTGGTTAATAAACAGAACTGCTTGCGTCTTGCGGAAGAAACATCGTAGCCGGAACTACTTCTCTCTGTTTATGTCTATGAAGAATCACAAAGGTACTGGGTTACTCCGCCGCGGTATCCCCGAAGCAATCTAAAATAGTCCGAATATAAACACTTATTATAGGTGCACCCTAGTGATTCAGGACAAGCCAAAAACACGGTTTGGAAAATGGATTCATGGTGTACTCGCTTATTATATAAATTTTTCTACATTTTGAACACAAACAAAGTTACGGACCGCAGCTCTGATTGGTTATTTTTTATCGGGAGTGATGTATTTCTGCAAATGGCAATAGGACACTGGGAGGAGCCAGAGGAGCTTGATTTTTTTCACAGATTATCGGTCTCATATTTTTCATAAAATGTATGTTGTATAAAATTACTGTAGATGTAATCTGTATACTCATTTAACACCTGTTTTTGTCCAACTGTTAAAAAGAAAAGTTATTATTCAAATGTAGTGCAACTGAAATATTGTAAATATCATAAAATATCTTTATTTCATAAAAAAAAAAAATTGGTCCCATTGGTCTCAAAGTCCTGCAGTATTTTTAAATTTTGAGCATGATTTAACAAAAATAGGTTCCTGTAAGCTATCATGTCATGTTCCCAAATTTGAAAAAGTAAAATGCCCATTGGTATTCTATTTAGAATTTATTATGAACATCAGCTTTGGGTCAAATCACCATACAGCTGTCCCCCCCACTTTTAAAATGGCTGCTACGCCCCTGTATATATATATATATATATATATATATATATATATATATATATATATATAAGAAAGTACCAGTAAGTTATATGGGTTTGAAACAACATGAGTGGTGAGTAAACGATCATAAATTTTTATTTTTGTTTGAGTTATTCCTTTAGAGGCACCTGTTTTCTGAACATGTTGTAAATGTTTACTTATCCTGGTTTTGTGACACCCATCCAGATGCTCTTATTGGAATGGTTCCCCGTTTCCTCCATGTCTAATTTTGACTATAGATGATAGGGATTTTATTTTGAAGATTTGTGGCTGATCGTGTCGGACTAATGGTCACTGGTAGCTTTTGTAATGCCTGAGCATTGTCATGAAATATGATACAAAAGACTCATCATTAATGTATAACCACCCACTCTTTGTAGCTTGTAATGTTTTCTTGTTCCCCGTCGTTTGGAATTAGTTGTTTTCGAAAACTGTTTAATGGGACAACATGCTTGTTCAGACCTTCACTTGTACAACTTTAACAAAATGTGAGTCAGAGGTGGAGACAAATTGCATCATGTGAGCTGCCAAGCTGTTTCCTCTTTTCTCAAGCAGACATTAATTACATCGAAACACAACAGTTTGTGTTTATCAAACACCCAAATATGCTGGTACAGTATTGTTCAAAATAATAGCAGTACAATGTGACTAACCAGAATAATCAAGGTTTTTAGTATATTTTTTATTGCTACGTGGCAAACAAGTTACCAGTAGGTTCAGTAGATTCTCAGAAACAAATGAGACCCAGCATTCATGATATGCACGCTCTTAAGGCTGTGCAATTGGGCAATTAGTTGAAAGGGGTGTGTTCAAAAAAATAGCAGTGTCTACCTTTGACTGTACAAACTCAAAACTATTTTGTACAAACATTTTTTTTTTTCTGGGATTTAGCAATCCTGTGAATCACTAAACTAATATTTAGTTGTATGACCACAGTTTTTTAAAACTGCTTGACATCTGTGTGGCATGGAGTCAACCAACTTGTGGCACCTCTCAGCTGTTATTCCACTTCATGATTCTTTAACAACATTCCACAATTCATTCACATTTCTTGGTCTTGCTTCAGAAACAGCATTTTTGAGATCACCCCACAAGTTCTCAATTGGATTAAGGTCTGGAGATTGGGCTGGACACTCCATAACATTAATTTTGTTGGTTTGGAACCAAGACTTTGCCCGTTTACTAGTGTGTTTTGGGTCATTGTCTTGTTGAAACAACCATTTCAAGGGCATGTCCTCTTCAGCATAGGGCAACATGACCTCTTCAAGTATTTTAACATATGCAAACTGATCCATGATCCCTGGTATGCGATAAATAGGCCCAACACCATAGTAGGAGAAACATGCCCATATCATGATGCTTGCACCTCCATGCTTCACTGTCTTCACTGTGTACTGTGGCTTGAATTCAGAGTTTGGGGGTCGTCTCACAAACTGCCTGTGGCCCTTGGACCCAAAAAGAACAATTTTACTCTCATCAGTCCACAAAATGTTCCTCCATTTCTCTTTAGGCCAGTTGATGTGTTCTTTGGCAAATTGTAACCTCTTCTGCACATGCCTTTTTTTTAACAGAGGGACTTTGCGGGGGATTCTTGAAAATAGATTAGCTTCACACAGACGTCTTCTAACTGTCACAGTACTTACAGGTAACTCCAGACTGTCTTTGATCATCCTGGAGGTGATCATTGGCTGAGCCTTTGCCATTCTGGTTATTCTTCTATCCATTTTGATGGTTGTCTTCCGTTTTCTTCCACGTCTCTCTGGTTTTGCTCTCCATTTTAAGGCATTGGAGATCATTTTAGCTGAACAGCCTATCATTTTTTGCACCTCTTTATAGGTTTTCCCCTCTCTAATCAACTTTTTAATCAAAGTACGCTGTTCTTCTGAACAATGTCTTGAACGACCCATTTTCCTCAGCTTTCAAATGCATGTTCAACAAGTGTTGGCTTCATCCTTAAATAGGGGCCACCTGATTCACACCTGTTTCTTCACAAAATTGATGACCTCAGTGATTGAATGCCACACTGCTATTTTTTTGAACACACCCCTTTCAACTAATTCAACTAATTGCCCAATTGCACAGCCTTAAGAGCGTGCATATCATGAATGCTGGGTCTCATTTGTTTTCTGAGAATCTACTGAACCTACTGGTAACTTGTTTGCCACGTAGCAATAAAAAAATATACGAAAAACCTTGATTATTCTGGTTAGTCACATTGTACTGCTATTATTTTGAACAATACTGTATATCTTGCGTGGATTGAAAAAAAAAATGGTTTTGTATATCCTGTTAAATGTACAGTAAAAAAAGAAAAAAAGAAAGAAAAGATGAAATATAAAAAAAATCTTTGAGCTTTGTTTATTCTGATTGTTACAGGATTTCAAATCCTGTGCTTTTTATCACAAAATTCAAACAATAAATGCTATTTTGATGCTTTTAGATGTGTTGTCGCAGATTGCTGTATTATAGTTGTATGTTTGATTAAATCCATCATGATGCTCTTAAGTTGTATACAATTAAGTGTGAGTGAACATAGTTTGTTGTTGTTCATTTTAACCTCTAATGTCCCAAATGAGAGAGTTCCCGTATAGCATACAGCATAAGTTGGGACAGCCTTTTTACCCCTTAAGAAAACCAAACTACAGTATCAGTTTTGTGTAATTTAAAGGTTAAAAACATTATTTGTCAGCCTGTGTACTCATGTTGTTTTTTCATTGACTTTAAATGGTCATTCCTGATGTATACTAGATAAAGTGCTGCCTCATTATAACAGAGATAAATTATAATGTATAATTAATTGCGATGGACAGGGATCATTGCACATTATAGCAAAACAAGCTCAGTCCCATTTGACCATCGCCCTGTCATTTAGCTCACTTCAGACTGTCTGCTGGGTATTAATAAAAATAACTTGTTAATTATGCTGATGGATTGTTTGTATGGAATCGTATAGTTTTACTAAAAGTGGCAAAGCAGATCAAAGTCGGTTTTTTTAAAGTGGGTTTTATCCTCTTACCTGAGAAAATGTGGGAGCGAGTCAATCAGACGGACTGAGAAAGTGTTCTAGGGGGAAATTTCCCATTCAGGAGGCAATGATTAATTATGCAATGTAATAAGCCCATCAAATTAAATGTGTCATCCTCCCTCGTGATGAAGTGATGTCAGAATGTGATGGCACATTAGCTTTCCTTTTTAAAGGGGTCATGAAATAGAGACTTAAAGTGTACTTAGCCAGCCTTTAATGCCATTAAAGGGATAGTTAAAAATAAGTTATGAATTTATTTTTTGATTGCAATAGAAGATATTTTGAAATGTTGGTAACCAATCAGTTGACAGTGGACGGTGACTAAAAATACCATAGGAGCCAGTGACTACTGTTTGGTTATATACATTCGACCAAACACCAAGCTTATCATTGTTATATGTTAAGTTTCCGTTTCCGCAATAGGATTACATTTGAGTGTTTTTCACAGAGATTTAAAATGAGGATAGAAAATTAACAACATCTTTAAACACGTATATGAAATTAATTGTTGATAAATCTGAAAGTTGAATTTAACAGATCATCTATTAAATAAATTAAATGCACACAGACTGAGGTAGTTTAAGTCTTTGGTTCTTTTTAATTGTGATGTTTTTGGCCCACATTTAACAAAAAAGCCACCAATTAAAATCTCAAGAAAAAAAAATGTTTAGTGATTTGTTGGCCTTCTGGAAAGTATGTTCGTTTACTGTACATGTACTCAAAACTTGGTAGGGGCTCCTTTTGATTTAATTACTGCCTCAGTTCAGGTTTCTTTGACAGTGGTCTTCAGCTCATCGCATTGTTTGGTCTCTTGTTTCTCATCTTCCTCTTGACAATAGCTCATAGATTCTCTCTGGGGTTCAGGTCTGGTGAGTTGCTGACCAGTCAAGATCACCAACACCATGGTCATTTAACCAACTTTTGGTGCTTTTGGCAGTGTGTACAGGTGCCAAATCCTGCTGGAAAATGAAATCAGCATCTTCAAAAAGCTGGTCAGTAGAAGGAAGCATGAAGTGCTATATGATTTCTTGGTAAATGGGTGCAGTGACTTTGGTTTTCAGAAAACACAATGGACCAACACCAGCAGATGACATTGAACCCCAAATCATCACAGACTGTGGAAACTTAACACTGGACTTCAAGCAGCTTGGGCTAGGAGCTTCTCCAGCCTTCCTCCAGACTCTAGGACCTTGGTTTCCAAAGGAAATACAAAACTTGCTCTCATCTGAAATAAGGGCTTTGGACCAATGGCAACAGTCCATTTCTTCTTCTCCTGAGCCCAGGTAAGATGTCTATGACATTGTCTGTGGTTCAGGAGTGGCTTAACAAGAGGAAGACGATAACTGTAGCCAAATTCCTTGACACTTCTGTGTGTGGTGGCTCTTGATGAAAAAATAAATAAAATAAAAAATAAATAAATAAATGAAAAAAAAGAAGCTGAAAAACATGCAAAGTACATGGAGAATAAAGCTTTCATTCTGATTGTCCGCCGGTTCCCGCCTCCTTCTTCCCATAGTTATGGAGTTTAATTCGTTACAATAGCATATGCTAATTTGCATCTCAAAATCCTAGAAAGGCATTAAAAAAAAACAAAAAAAAAACAACAACAACAAAAAAAATATTCCATGACAAAAATAATAATATGTTTGGGTAATTCCTAAACCTGGCTATATTTGTACAGCTCTATTCAAACTTAACCATCATAGTAAAACAGTTTATGACATATTCTGCTTTTATTTCAATTGGCTGCTTTGTCCTTGTGAAGTTCGATCAGACCTTCAGTAATAATATAAAATGCCTTTGTCTGAACCGCTGTGTTACAATGACTTCTTGTGTTTACTTAGCTCTTTATGATGAATCTGTTGTAAGAAGCTTGGATAGAAGCGTCTGCTAAATGAATGTGAAAAAGATGTGAAACTGCATTTCCTGACCACTGTAAATGTTGCTCTACAGTCCTGAGATCAGTCGGGCCCTGACCCTGAACTTGTAGAGGTTTGGCCAATACTGATAACATCCCTCATTCAGATCATCGGCCGCTCTGCCCTGTTTCAGACCATTGAAACAAACATGGGCTGGTTTACACAATTCTGCCTGACATTAATACTGAATAATCCCCTCTCGCAGAATCCAGAGCTACATTTATTGAGAAAATGAATATCAGAATGTTCAAGCAAATATTGAATCGTGGGATAAAAAGGGTTTTGTGGTTCTGATGGAGCTGGTTGTAGGATTGAGGAGAGACTCTTATCTGCCGAGTCCAGGATAAACATCATGTTCAGTAGTGGATGGTGATTACTGACAGAGCAGATCTATTAGTGATTCTCATCACACTGTCTCAAACCCCCCATGTTAAACAGGAACGCCACCATGTTTCCACCTGTTCCTGTCTAATAAGGAAGCAATGAAATGGACTCGTAAAATGTTGTGTAAATCTCGCGGGCTGCTAATATAAAGGTCCCTTCAGGCGGTTCAAGCAGCACTAAGCCTTATCGTTCCCCCATCTGTCTCTCTGAACACACGCCGTAAATATACTGTTTAGCTTAAGTCATTTGTGGATTAATGCCTATTGGAGACGGGAACCGTTTAAAACGATTCAGTTAGATTTGGTGAACTGGTTCAAGAAGATCCGGTTACATCGAGTGATTCGTTTGTGAACCGGATATCACAAACTGCTTTGATTTGAACTCTCTCTCACAGACACAGAAGAGAAGACAATGATGAATAAAGTCATAGCTTTTGCTATTTTTGGACCAAAATGTATTTTCGATGCTTCAAAATATTCTAACGGACCCTCTGATGTCACATGGACTACTTTGAAGTTGTTTTTCTTACCTTTCTGGACATGGACAGTAGACCGTACACACAGCTTCAATGGAGGGACTGAGAGCTCTCGGACTAAATCTAAAATATCTTAAACTGTGTTCCGAAGATGAACGAAGTATTACGGGTTTGAAACAATATGAGGGTGAGTTATTAATGACATCATTTTCATTTTTGGGTGAACTATCCCTAAAAGAAAAAAAAAAAAAAATCTGGATTTTAAACATATATACAACATTATTATTAGTATGCCATACAATGTTATTAAAATATGTAAAAAACATAATATTAATTATTATATAAACGTATTTGTAGAGAGAAAATTAAAAACTGTGGGGAAGGGCCAAGTTTAAAATAATGAAAGTATGGGAACAAATATAAGAGACAAAATAGAATAATTTAAATATATTATAATGATTTTTTAATGCTTCAAGAATAAAATGTATATTCACTCTGGGAAAAAAAAAAGAAAAAAAAAACGAAATCCCCTAACTGCAAAATCAGCCAAATCCATCAGAGAGACAGATGATGCAATGATGCAGAGTTTGTTTTATGAGATCACAGCGTTGTGTAATGGTCATCGCAGATGTCAAACAAAAGCACCATCGATTTGCAGTTTTAATATCTAGCAGAGCGTGGTGGACAGGCCAGACAGGAGAAGAAAGCCTGTCTCAAAATGAAGTTTATGCATGCCCCTGATCCCTTTATTTTTTTTACTGGTCACTTTTGATTTGATTACGCTGATTCATGACACACACACCACCACGGGCCGTGAAAGCGTTTCCATGGAAACCGTGTTTCAGAGGTGTCTGTCCAGAAAAGTAGAGGAGGATTCAGAGATCTGCACACCTCATTTCCAGCAGAAAGACAGACCACAACCATTCACAACAATGAGGGCAAGCGTAGGCTTCAGATGGGCTCTCTTTGTGCTATCTGTCCAGTATCTTGTAAATAAGCATCATCTGAACCAGTATTCAGTGCCACCATCGTCCTTTGATCAATGCAATGCAAAGTCTTTAATGTATGTGCTTGGAGATCTGTTTTCATACTCATTAAGTTCATCATGTCCATTGATGCTCAGCAAATATAGATTTTTGTGCTGATTTAAAGAGGTTAATTCAGCAAAGTGCTTATAATGAACTGAAAACTAACTAGTTCGTGCTGTTGTTAATTCACCATCATGTTGTCCCAAAGCTTTCTGAGTTTCTTCTGTCGAACATAAAAGATGATACTTTGAAGGATTTTGCTGGTACCTATTGACTATTTCTATCTATGGCTTTAATTAATGGGTAAAATTGAGGGAAAAAATGCATTTAATAGAGACATCAGCAGCAGTAATGACACTGGCCATTAAATATAGGCTGCTTAGTAAAAAGATGTCATTAGATGCATATTTAAAACATAAAACCTTTATGTTCTATGTTCATTTGGAGATTCAGTGTGAAATTATGACATCATAAATATAAATATATGCAATTAATCACAATCAGTTGCCGAAAAATACCTTTTAACGTTGAATTTGGGCTTTTCAGTGAATTTTACCATTGGTTTGTTTGGTCTGTTTCCACACAAAGCCATTGTATGACTTCTAGACATACAGACCACATTTATGGTGTTTTTGCCTCTTTTTAAAACTCAAAGACAAAGTACACATTCATCATAACCACAGAGTTTCTTGTTTTTGCATTTCCTATACTGAAACAACATGAGGGTGAGGAAATCATGACATTTTAATTTAGTCTACGCTTTCTTTTACAGTGCAACATAGAAAATGGGAAAATTCCACTTTGCCTTCTGTGGCTTCCAACAAACATCCAGTGGTCACGGTGTCCTGGGGTTATTTTAATCAGCTGGGTCATTAACACAGGCGAAACAGTTACGCTTATTTGTTTACACACCGTCCCGTTTCACCTGACCACAACTTTCATTGAATAGCTTTTCACAATTAGCCTCTAATGGCCGTGCACCTGCGTAAATTACCTAACGATTACTCAGATTGTGTTAGTGCTACATTAGCGCCCAGAGAGTAAGTGCTGAATTAATGGCTAATGATGTCACAGGCCAGCTGTTTGGGAATTTCTCTGAGCCGTAGTAATTATCTGGGCGATGTGTGTCGAGGGGCAACTTTATGCCCTTTAACCTGCGGGTTAGGAGTGCACTTTAATTAACATACCAACCTCAAATAGAAGAAACAGTACTGTAGTATCAATATTTGGATGGAGTTGGGACAAAGAGAGACATGTTAATGACCTGTGGCCTATGGCAGATGTGACAGTTCACGATCTGCAAACGTAATAAGGGTATTTCAGCACATGCATAAGTGAACATTGTATTTTATGGGTCTGGGTGTTTCAGGAGAGCTGGACTGATAAAGCATAGCCAGTTTGTGCTTCGGTGAGGTGAACAACAAAAAAATGTCTGAGCCCACAGCAGCTGGTCTCATGTCCTTATTCAGCTGACTGAGAGGATAAAGATGCTGGCTTTTTGACCCATCTTACTCAGCTCCCGCAGTCACCACATCACATCGGATTTCACATCAGGATTCGCTGCACGTCACTGGATCTGATCTCAGTGATTTGATTTAACGTACAGAATGAATACAGTTGTTTTCGATTGCAATCCAGAGGCCTGTTTTAAATAAAGTTGGAGGCCTCCAATGAAAAAAAAATAAAATTAAAAAGACACTAGAAAAAATGTATGCAGTGCAACTGCAGTTACTTTATTATCCATGTTATATTTAACAATATTTGTAAATGCATTCTAACTCTTTAACCATAGCTATTGTTACAACCATGACCAAAAACAAAAAGAGCATTCAATCTTTATCACACTCTCTGCCCCTCAGCTAAAATGAAATATTAATACTTTTATTTATTTTTTTATAATATAATATAAGATTTATGCACACAAATCAGTACAATACAATATATTTATACATTTTTCTGATATATTGAACACAAGTGAATTATATGATGTGTTTATTAGCCAATTAAATTTAGTTTACTTATTTCTGGTTCCCTAAATTGATTTTTATATTTAGTATCCACCTTGTTTTTAACTTGGGAGTTGGCACAGCCCTTTTTAACTTCCAGTGTGATTAGCAGCACGAAAACTTATTGTGCTGCATAACTGATATGTTATCAAATAATGTGAATTTATTAAACTATTGTAATCATAAACACACTAGTTTGCATAGTGCAAATCATTTTACAGTCCACTGCATTTTTGTTATTTTTCTGGTTATGTACCTGAAGGATCAAAAATCTCTGAATTCCTTTCTTGCAAGCTGAAAAATGCTCTCTTACAGTTTGCGTCCCTCCACATGCCCATGTTTGTGTGTTTTAGGCAGAAAATGTGGGTATTTAGCATGATTCAATGGTTCAAGTCTGATCATCAGTTTTTTACAGGTAATATTTTGTCTAAAATGTGCAATATTTTTCTTAATATCAACATCCTGGATACAACATTCTATAAAACCAATATCATTCTAGCAGCCATATAATATATTGTATACAGTATAGCCAATTAATTGAAATCAGACATAGCACCTTATATTTCAGTGTCTGTATTGAACGTAAAAATAAATAAATAGCAAAAACAGCAAAAACCTGTTTCACACGACATGCACAGGGGAAACAGCAGCTTAATTTCCGACTTATCACACTGAGTGTTTCTTTTAATAATTGTACAACAGTTATGGGAGTGTACCGTTTAATTTCATACACGTGTGATCATTATGAAATATACCGGTAATTTACTTGAGGAGGGGGATCACATTTACACACAAATGGACATTTACCTGCAGTGAACATAATCCAAACCCCAAAGTGTAGCTATAAACTGATTAAATTGTCTTGATTCAGTCATGCAGACAGATTATTATCTTTTAAATTGTATTTACATATTTATTTTTACAATATTTTATGTTGCTTGATAAAAGCTTATAATGTACAGTAAAATGATGCAATGATATGTTTATAAACCAACTAAATAAATATGAATGTCTTGTAAATCAGGCCTGACAAAGTTTATTTATGCTTTTAATGCATTGAAAAATTGCAACATATGCTCCACAGACTGTTGCTTTTATCCAAAAACATACCTATACATACAATACATTTCACTACAGTTTCCAGCTGAAATTAACACTAAAGGCTGTAAAACACAAGCAATTTCTATTACTTTGAATTTCTATTAATTTTACAGATTGTTACTAGGTCATAAAGACTTATCCCATGGTTCAATCCACAATACTGTGTTATGAGCTCTAAGGACTTTTGTAATAATGTAAGATTTATAAATTAATACATTTTAATGTTTGCATCACATAAGCAGCTCCATATGTTTGGCTTTTCTAGGATTTACACAAGCTCCTGATCCAGAACACCTGAGAAGAGATGATGCTGACCCTCAGAGGACCCCAGATGATGCTAACCCTGAAAAAAAAAAATACAGAATATGCACATAAACTGATATTCACCACTGATAAGCTACTACTAAATATTGTAGAAGCTTAATTTTCTGTAAAGTTGCTTTGCAATGATTTGTATCATAAAAGGTGCTATACAAATACACTTGAAGTGATTTGAATTAAGTTTTCTGACATAGTAAACTTGCTCGTTAGCACACCCTGTACAGGATTGCACATAGTCCAGTCAAACACAAGTCAGGATAAAAGAGCTCCAAGACTTGCAGAACAAGATAATATGGCATGGTTGTGTTTGTATCTCACATTTGCCTCTTTTTTTTAACACTATTTTCAATTTACTTTGATTTTCAAACACAAAGCACCATTCAGCTACATTCAACAGATATTTTATTTTACTGCTGCGATGCAAAACAAACAGTGTAATAAACGTCTCCAGATTCACATTCATCTGTTCTGGCTAAAACTGGACACTCTTTAGTGCCACTCACTGGACATTTGACTTCATATTGTAATATAATTTTACAGAATGTCACCAAGGACATATTTCCCACAAAACTTCAAAGGGTGAGAAAAAGTCATAGCAGGAGATAGTTAATATGTACACCATCACAAACACAATCCATTAAAGTTCTGGATATGGTCAGTGAGGTAATATCCATAAAAATGCTGTCAGGACTGCCAATTCTGTGCTTCAGATAAATAAATGAATGAACAGATTGGAGAGTGTAAAGGTTTTGGCAGTGACTAGTATGCAATAAGTTTGTCCCCCAGAGATTTGCCAAGAAGACAAGGTTCACAGTCTGCTAGTGCCTTTCATTTATTGGAGCATCACACCAGGTTCTTGTTTTTGCTCTTTTAACCCATCGAAAATGCATGTCTTCATTATCACCCTTTCAAATCTTCAGCGATCAAATGTCTCTTTTGAAGATGGCAGCCTGTTCAAAATAACTCTGTTTTCCATTTACAGGCCATCAAAGTGAGAGATAAGCCCTTGATGAGCTGTAGAGTTATGAAGAAACTCCCGTAAGTAAAGACGATGTTCTTGTGTAATTACACACAATGGTCAACTTTTTGTTCAATTTCTCATAGGCTACTTCACATAGAATAATTTGATCTAATAGGTCTTCTATTATATCTGGAGTCAAAAAGATTTGCTTTAGGCATAATACAAACGTCTTTTTTAACCAATGTAGCATGAAATACGCATGATATCTTCCCTCCGGGTGTGGAAAAGAGGATTCAGTCTGAAAGGCCTAAATGGAAGCAGTTCTTTCTAATGCTCCATACTGACTGCAAGTGTCAGATGCTGTTAGGTGTTAGCGGCTCCTCAGCTATTAGCAGCAGCCGGTGCACTGCACCGTACAGCTGGATCAGAGGAGGGAGGAACTGGCTCTAATGGGCTGGCATGGCATTGTTCTCTGTTGGAACACCACAGATGCACAGACCGGCAGATATCACAACACTGCGCCAGACACATATGCTGCCATTGGAACATGGCATATTCAGACCTGGACTCCCCGTGGTAACTTTAATGAGATAAAAATACTTTCTTGTTGTCGAGTGCTTGTTCCTGTGAAGATCAAAGGTACATGTGTTTGATTTGAAGTTGGTGTTTTATCTACTGAAGTACCAAGCCATATATATATATATATATACATATATATATATATATATATATATATAAAATGGCACACACACAAACACACACACCAATACACACACCAGCCATTTTATTAGGCACACCAGTTCAATTGCTTGGTAACACAAACCACTAATCAACCAATTACATGGCAGTAACTCTGTGCATTTAGAATGGGGAAGAAATATAAGATTGGGAAAATGTTGCCTGGTCTGATGAGTCTTGATTTCTGCTGCAACATTCAGATGGTAGGATCAGAATTTAGTGTAAAGAACATGAAATCATGGATCCATCCTGCCTTGTATCAATGGTTCAGGCTGCTGGTGGTGGTGTAATGGTGTAATCTGATGGCTACTTCCAGCAGGATAATGCACCGTGTCACAAAGCTCAGATCATCTCAGACTGGTTTCCTGAACATGACAATGAGTTCACTTTACTCAAATGACCTCTACAGTCACCAGATCTCAATCCAGTAGAGCAGCTTTGGGATGTGGTGGAACGGGAGATTCCCATCATGGATGTGCAGCCGACAAATCTGCAGCAACTGAGTGATGCTATCATGTCAGTATGAACCAAAATCTCTGAGGAATGTCTCCAACACCTTGTTTAATCTATGCTACGAAGAATTAAGGCAGTTCTGAAGGCAAAAGGGGTTCCAACCCCGTACTAGCAAAGTGTACCTAATAAAGTGTCCAGTGAGTTTGTTTGTATATAGGTGTCACATGGAGTCAGAGACGTTCGGATCCATGTGCAGTGGTTTATTATCAGAATGGTCAAACAGGCAATGATCAAAGGACAGCGTCGGGTATGTCAAGGGATATCCAAAAACAGCAACAATACCAGGCAGAGGTCGGGGCAGGCAGCAGAGAATCACAGTCGGTATAAACAATTCAAAGTCAAACAAGGAAGGATCAAACACGAGGAAACCGCTCGGAAATGCCAGACAGAACTAAACTAGACTTCGCCCTATTAGAGAGTCAAAACAGAGTTTATATAGGGGAGTGGTAATTGGGAACACCTGGTGGTTATTAGCCCTAAGCACGGGATTGTGGGAAATGAAGTTAGGAATGGAAATACAAGACGGCAGAGACCTAAGTGGAGTGCCCTCTATAGGAGTTCATGGGCACTCCAGCTGATGATCTTGACAATAGTGCGGTAACCACCATAGACTTTGAGATGTATGAGTTTTTCCTAATAATTAGTCCTCCCCAACATTTAAAATTATTGCACTAATCTGCTACACAACATTATGCAGAACTTTATTTTTAGGAAGACAAAAGGTTTTAACTTACATATATCTTAGTCTGATCTTCCTCAACAAGTTAAAATTACTGAGATGACCAATCAAATAAATGAAGCCGGCGTTTTAGTGCAATATGTCAGTTTAGAATTAAAAGAGATGAGGTAAGAGAGAAGTATCAAAACATGTATTATTTGACAAGTGTTTTACACTGTTAAACCGAAATGTTAAATGACACACAGTAATATCCAGGGATGCAAACCTTTTTGTCAAATACAGTATGGCCGTTTCTTTTGCTTACAAGTTTCAAAAAAGTTTTTCAGTGACATGAAAACAAATGAGCTGGTTCTGTTCTGTTTGGTGTATTTGCAGGAGAATATTTTTATCTAGTGGCAGCAGACTTTCTATGTTAGATTGATTTGATTAGCCCATCTCTGTTCCAGGAAGAGCATTGTTTGCTGTGGCTAATTTTCTTCACTTAATGCCTGTCTCTTTTGCCTGCATCAGATCTCCAGCTCTCTAATACGCCTGTCTCCCCTGTTGGGTTTTCTCATCATATTTGGTAGAGCACTCAATATGTTGTATTGACCTTCTGTGCATGCCACAAATGGAACAGCTCACTCTGGCTAAAAGCAAGCTAATTCCAAACACCATCGCATGCGTAAAAGTTTAATGAAGCTGCTGAACCATACAATGAGAGAATAATTTGAAGCGCTGTGTGAAGGAAGTGTGTTTATAATGTGAGGTTTGTACGACCGCGTCATCCAGATAAGCGGCGAGGTAAAGGAGTCTTGCTGTAGACCTGTGTTTGCTAATGAATAAACCATAAAGCTCAGTCATAAATCATCTTGTAAGACACGATCAATGCTGTCTTTCATGGAGGCCTGGCTTCTGAATATTTTATACCTATCAAAGTAGCCGTCAAAAAAAGTGATGACAGAGAGTAAAATCAAAGTATCTGACATCACACTAATTTATTGTAAGAAATTAATATGTGGTGATGAGAATACCAGTGAGAATTTAAAGGTCAAGTTTTTCATGTTTTTTGAAGCTTGTGTTCACAGTGTGCAATGTAACGTGTTCATGTTTCACACAATTCACCTATCTGTATACCGCTGTTTTCACCGGCATAAAAACGGGCTGATGACTTCCTTGTTTTATAAAGTCCCTCCTTCAGAAATACGTAACGAGTTCTGATTGGGCCAGCGGTTCCTGTGTTGTGATTCGTCAGCAGCTGAGAGCAGGTTGTGCTCCTGGAAACGCGAATTGGGCTAGTTTTGGACCAGGATTTGTTTTGAAACCTGGCAATCCTGATCTGAACACACTTGCTGGAGATGTACTTCTGATCACAGGAGCGTTTTAACTGACGAGATGCGCATGGAAATCACATTCAAACAGCATTGCCCTTTGTAAAATAAGTTACAGAAACTGTTAAACGCACCAACTTAAATAATAAAATACACTTACCGGTTCTGGTCCATAAACAATGCCTTCTCCAGACAAAGAGGGAACTGCTCCATCTTTCAAGAGTAATCTTTGTGCGAATCCGGCATTAAACTGATTGAGATCGAGGAAGCTGTCCTCAGCAAAATGCGTTGCGCATAGTTTTACATGTGGATTATAATTTTTGGGAACCGAGTTAAACATACATTGTAACCATTGATCTCTAAGTACAGCATCCCTGGGGAGCACAAACAAAGATGATTGGACTGGATTGGAGATGAAAATAACAGCGTTTCAACGACAGTGCGAAAAACACAAACGCAACTCTTCCTCTTCTCCGTCTGAGCGCAACAAGACCACGCCCCCTTTTTTGTGTATTACTGTGGGCGGAGGTTAGTCAAAAAACTGTTTTAGTGACGTCATTACTGCAGGAACTAGAGGAGTGTAGTCCAAACTGGTCGTTCGATGTAGGAGAATTCTGTTAAATAAAATATCTCACTTGGTGTTAACCTTTGAGATTTATAATTATACAGATATTATTTATACTCTAACAACAACATTACACACTAACTAAAGTTTAAAACATGAGATCACGAAGAACGGGACCTTTAAAGGAAGAGACAGAGGTTTTGTTAAAGTCATCTGACCAGGCTGATTATTCACATTTGTACATTACTGCTTTGGTTATGCTTGGACATACTCTGAATTAGGGTTGGGCTATGTCTACCAAACTGGCATCAGTGAATGATTTGCAGATCCTGGGCACTACTGACAAACATCTTATCTTATAAAATGTGTTTTAAATACTGCTGCTCCATAGTATAGAGTATGTGTGATGGCGAATCTCGAAAGTAAAACGACAGCATGCATTCAGAAGCGGTTTCAATGCCCCGCATATTAATAGTGGCTCCCAGAGGACCACAATCCATATGCATAATTGCTCTACAAAATAAATGTAAGAGAAAGTATATATTTTTAGTAAAGTATATATATATATATATATATATATATATATATATATATATATATATATATATATACAGTATTGTTCAAAATAATAGCAGTACAATGTGACTAACCAGAATAATCAAGGTTTTTAGTATATTTTTTATTGCTACGTGGCAAACAAGTTACCAGTAGGTTCAGTAGATTGTCAGAAAACAAACAAGACCCAGCATTCATGATATGCACGCTCTTAAGGCTGTGCAATTGGGCAATTAGTTGAAAGGGGTGTGTTCAAAAAAATAGCAGTGTCTACCTTTGACTGTACAAACTCAAAACTATTTTGTACAAACATTTTTTTTTCTGGGATTTAGCAATCCTGTGAATCACTAAACTAATATTTAGTTGTATGACCACAGTTTTTTAAAACTGCTTGACATCTGTGTGGCATGGAGTCAACCAACTTGTGGCACCTCTCAGCTGTTATTCCACTTCATGATTCTTTAACAACATTCCACAATTCAGTCACATTTCTTGGTTTTGCTTCAGAAACAGCATTTTTGATATCACCCCACAAGTTCTCAATTGGATTAAGGTCTGGAGATTGGGCTGGCCACTCCATAACATTAATTTTGTTGGTTTGGAACCAAGACTTTGCCCGTTTACTAGTGTGTTTTGGGTCATTGTCTTGTTGAAACAACCATTTCAAGGGCATGTCCTCTTCAGCATAGGGCAACATGACCTCTTCAAGTATTTTAACATATGCAAACTGATCCATGATCCCTGGTATGCGATAAATAGGCCCAACACCATAGTAGGAGAAACATGCCCATATCATGATGCTTGCACCTCCATGCTTCACTGTCTTCACTGTGTACTGTGGCTTGAATTCAGAGTTTGGGGGTCGTCTCACAAACTGCCTGTGGCCCTTGGACCCAAAAAGAACAATTTTACTCTCATCAGTCCACAAAATGTTCCTCCATTTCTCTTTAGGCCAGTTGATGTGTTCTTTGGCAAATTGTAACCTCTTCTGCACATGCCTTTTTTTTAACAGAGGGACTTTGCGGGGGATTCTTGAAAATAGATTAGCTTCACACAGACGTCTTCTAACTGTCACAGTACTTACAGGTAACTCCAGACTGTCTTTGATCATCCTGGAGGTGATCATTGGCTGAGCCTTTGCCATTCTGGTTATTCTTCTATCCATTTTGATGGTTGTCTTCCGTTTTCTTCCACGTCTCTCTGGTTTTGCTCTCCATTTTAAGGCATTGGAGATCATTTTAGCTGAACAGCCTATCATTTTTTGCACCTCTTTATAGGTTTTCCCCTCTCTAATCAACTTTTTAATCAAAGTACGCTGTTCTTCTGAACAATGTCTTGAACGACCCATTTTCCTCAGCTTTCAAATGCATGTTCAACAAGTGTTGGCTTCATCCTTAAATAGGGGCCACCTGATTCACACCTGTTTCTTCACAAAATTGATGACCTCAGTGATTGAATGCCACACTGCTATTTTTTTGAACACACCCCTTTCAACTAATTCAACTAATTGCCCAATTGCACAGCCTTAAGAACGTGCATATCATGAATGCTGGGTCTCATTTGTTTTCTGAGAATCTACTGAACCTACTGGTAACTTGTTTGCCACGTAGCAATAAAAAAAATATACGAAAAACCTTGATTATTCTGGTTAGTCACATTGTACTGCTATTATTTTGAACAATACTGTATATATATATATATATATATATATATATATATATATATATATATATATATATATATATATATATATATATATATATTTCCTCCCATCTTGTATTTATTCCCTTTAGGGGTTTCATAGTAGACACCATTTTCTTTGTTAAAGGCAGAACTGAAGGCAATAAGAAGAAGTGAAGCAAACAGCGCAAAAGACAAACCACGGTGTCTTCTGTACCTCTTTCCAAAATTCCAAAGTCCAAAAATTGTGAAATATATGGATTTTTTTTCTTTTGGACCAATTTCTTAAAACATTTCATCATGATTGAGGTTAATGACAGTGGCCGGTAATGATTTAACTCTGATAGATGTGATTTTTTGGGGACAGGAACGACAATTAAGGATTTCCATATGACCAGTATTTTTGAAGTGTCATTACTTCAAAATTATTATTATTATTGAATATGTTTGACTACGTTTCTCATACTTTTAAATCACACTTTTATTTCAAGCTCTGACCTTGAGACATACATTTCCATCATGATAATTCGAAATGAGAGGACAGAGTGACAGAACATGCGAGGACGATGATTTGATCTGCTCTTTTCCTAAAGCAAAAAACAGCAAATGACACGAAAGCACTCGTCACTTCTGAACGAATGACACTATTTGATCGGCAGTGTTGTCACACGAGTCTGTGATGAATCTGTCTTATAAAATGTGTCGTAACATCCTCCATTAAGAATAGTAACCGTCCACAGGGAAATCACTTACAGAGCGACCATGCTTTTAACTATATTGATGTACCAGCGGAGACCGGATCGCACAATTAACATGCTATCATATTACCAGATTAATGCTGCATTTCAGACCCAATGCAAAGCCCCTTCCGCTCGCAGCATGCTAACATCATTACGATAAACACATAAGGGAAGGCCGGTGTGATATAAGTATCCTCTTTTTTGACAGTCTGTCTTGCTCAAGGTCATCACAGTTGCATTGTGTACAGTCCTGTCTCTTTTCAAGGCTGAGGGGAAATTGAAAGCATTAGGAAATGATTCCTCCCTCCAGAGGAAATAGGCTAAGGCTGCCGGCTGTCATCGCAGGCAAGCGCAGATTGACATTTGGGTTTATTTTGGAACGGAGTGAGTCTGAGGTTATCACAGAGAATCCATTTAGTGCATCTAAAGCTCACTTTGCTCTAAAAAAGCAATATTCTTCTAAAAGAGAAAGACTAGTTGAAGCAAATAAGCCGACAATCTTTTTTTTCCATTTTTTTTTTTAATGGTACGCCTACATTTGTGCATATACTGTATACAGTCCATAAATAAATGAATACCACACCAGTGATGAGCGAATCAAAATTTACAGTAATGACAAAAATTGTTAGAACAACTGTATCTAAAAATATTAACTTTTTTTTTTGCCTCCAAAACATGATGTCAGTTCATAATGTTCATGAAACATGCAAATGGTTGCTCAGAGCACAACAAATATCAGATTATTACCATTTTTAACTTTAATATGTGGTATGTCCACCTTTTGCAGCGATTACAGCATCACATCTCTCTGGCATAGTCGATATATTTCCCGAGATCTTCAACACTAATGTTATCCCATGCCTTCTACAACTCAAGCCAAATGCTTTTCTTTGAATGTACAATAGATCTGTCCAGTTAATTTTCCAACTCGCCCCGAAATTTGGTCCGTGGGGGTTGAGGTCTGGACTTTGAGGGGCCAGTCCATCATTTTTAATGTTCCAGCAGATTCCTTCCATCACAGGAAGCTCCGGCAATAGTTTGTTTTATGGGTAAAGTAAAGGCCAATTAAAAACAACAACTGAAACCTCTTAAATAATATAATGTCAAGTGTTCGAATAATTTTGGCCACCACTGTACTTTCCTGCTGATCACATAACTCACATATAAGTCACATGTTGAGATATAATGCCACAACTGTAAAAAAAAAAAAAAAAAAAAAAAAAATGTTGTATTTTAGGATCTTGACATACTATAATAGTTTTTATTAATATTTTAAATTAGTGCTTATTTGTATATTTTATATTTTCATTTTAAGTTTTTCATTTTGTTGTGTTTTCATCATTGTATGTCTATATAGTTTTTCTTATTTTTATTTTAGTTTTAGTTATTTTTGTACATAAAGTTACAGTTATGAGAAATAACTCCGAAAGTCACATGCGAGATATAATGCTACAGTTGGGACATCTGAATAGATACAAAGTACCAATTTTAAGAGTTGCATACTGTATCACGTTTATACACATTTTACACTAAGGATTTAGAATGAACGCATTAAATTGATAAAAAGTGACAGTAATTTACATTATACATTATACAGTTATACATTTATAATCTTCCAAAAGATTTCTGTTTCAAATAAATGCTTTCTTTTAAACGTTATGTTCAACTGTGAATCCTGAAAAAAAACATATATCACAATTTCAACAAAAATATGCAGCACAACTGTTTTCGACATTGATAATAATCAGAAATGTTTCTTGAGCAGCAAATCAGTATACTAGTTTGATTTCTGATGATCATGTGACACTGAAGACTGGAGAAAGGATGCTGAACATTCAGCTGTGCATCACAGCTTTGCATTTTACATTACATTTCACATCTACACATGTGAAGAAGCCATGGTATCAGTATTGTGTCTTAGTGTGAGTTATAGTAATCTCCAACTCTATTAACCGACCCTCTTTCAGTTAATGAATTCCATTAGTATGCACTAAGGAAGAAAACAACAAGGCAATGTTTAATCAATTATAATTGCTTCATCACATCAGCCTCTGCGTCTGCTTTGGTGTGTGTGGCTGCACGTCCGTTCTGAACCCATTTAGCTGTTAACACACTCCATACTTTCTCAGATGCACCGTTTGCAACTTTCTGTCCTCATACTGAAAATCAGGCCACGCATCAGCAGCAGTGATGAATAGACTGGCGAAATTACAGCACAGCAATAAACTGGATTATCTTCACAGTGCGAGCACAATACACATGTTGTATGACTATATGCATGAGAACATACAGCACTAAAGAGGTCGTATCATTCATGAGGAATCTCATTTTCATTTTGAGTAAAAGAGTTTCAGTGGACTGTGAACATACTGTACTCTATCCATGCTTGGAAACAATATGATTTTTAAATGTTTTTAATGAATTCTCTTCTGCTCACCAAGGCCACTTTTATTTGACCAAAAATACGGTAATATTGTAAAATATTAACGCAATTGGATATATATATATATATATATATATATATATATATATATATATATATATATATATATATATATATATACCACCTGTAGACACTTTGATTATTGTGTCTACAGGTGACTAGAACTTTTTTTTTTTTTTAGGGGGAAGTTGTAGATAATTGGAGTGTGTTTCACAAGAAAATACTACTATTTTTACTGAATCAGCATAAATCTGTTAACTGTAGGAGAAATACGTATTTGAGTTAAAAATAATGAATATCAATAAAATATAGCTTGCTGTTGAACAAGATTAAATTAAAAATTAAATGTAATTCATGCATTTAGCAGACGCTTTTATCCAAAGCAACTTACAGTGAATTAAGGCTATCAATTTTAACTTACCATGTGTTCCCGGGGAATCGAATCCCCAACCTTGTGCTTGATAAGGCATTGCTCTTACCAATTGAGCTACAGGAACACAAGGTATTATCTATTAGTCAAATAAAATAAAATTAAATCAAATAATTGCACACATTAAATGCAACTTGCATCACATATCTTGCATTTAAAATATCTCGGATACATCTCAGAAGCAAACATTTGCAATGACCTTTGCTACAATATCAATTCCTATTAGTTTGCTTTCAGTGAAGTGTCTTCAGTAAGCTATGTGCTCTTGGAAGCTTTTGGTGTTGGCGTTACGGCACTTCAGCGGTGGTCGTTCCGGTGTAGAGTGGAGTTGTGCACTTTAGGATGCACTACCCCCTATTGTGCTGCAAGTGACCATTCTCCTGTGCACCTCAGCACATAAAAGAGCATTTCCCTTAAACAGATATTTCTCTAAAAGAGCAATAAATGGGTGTGTCTTTTAAAAGATGATGTATCGTCCTTATAAGGATGCTGTTTCACCTGGGCGTTCTGGGTTCAGTCATTACCTGGCAATGGGTGATGGTCACAATCACTGCCTCATATGTCTGGACATCAAGGACACTGAAGTGGCCTTCCTGGATGAGTCATCTTTCCACTACGGGAAGATGACTATCTCAGAGCTGCAAATCAGGGTCCGCTACCTTCAGGGGACAGAGTCCCATTGCCATGATCTGGGGCTCGTTCTGGCAGCCGACAGACGAGAACCACTTCAAGCATTAGCGCTGGTGGTTTGAGGGTTACAGTGGTGGCAAACCCTGCAGGGAGCCATCACTCTTCCAGCACCTCCGACCCAATGGAGTGAATCACGGAACGCGCTGGCCCTCTTTAATGAACATACCAGTGGTATCCAGTGGACCTCCCCCCAACCAGATGTTGATCTCAGCATTGGAGGGAGAGCTCTCTGAGGAAGATTTGGCTGCGCTGCCTTCCTCTGGGATGGTGGCAATGCCTGAATCATATCCTGTGATGTCAGCTATGCTTTCCTGGGCTGCTGAGAAGGTAGGGCCTGAGTGAAAATATCCACCGCATCCCGAGTCTTCAAGGTTGGACGATTGGTTTCTCGGGGTTGCTCGCGCTGCATTGGCACATAAATTGCCTAAAGTTGTTCACAGTATGCCTTGCCTTGGAATGTCTCAAAGGGTGCTTACGAGGCAAGCATGTGCTGGTCAGAATGGACAACACAGCAACTGTTAAAGTGGTATGTGCTCTGGTCGCATGTCACAACTGGCCCGCCACCTCCTCCTCCTTTGGAGTCAGAAGGTTCTGAGGTCACTTTGTGCCTTTCACGTTCAGGGCCTGCTCAACCATACAGCCGATGAGCTGTCTCAAGCAATGCTCCCAGGAGAATGGTGACTATCCCCAGATGGTCCATCTGATTTGGAGATGTTTAGGATGCCACTTAGATAGACCTGTTTGCTGCTCAAGAGACCTCTCACAGCCTGTTGTTCTACTCCCTGACTGACTACGTTTACAAGCTGTTAAAATTCGGGTTTTGGTCGGGTTAAGGTCACTATTTGGGTTTCTGAAACATTCGGGATAACCCGTTTACATGCGTCAGCAGAGGGAGTTACTCCTGTATACATGGAATGTGTAATCAGTCGCCAATATCCCGATGTAAACGGCGACGCACGGTTAGCGTCTGGACGTAAGACGCAATATGCGTCATTTCCGATTCTTCTTCCTGTATCCAAAGACTCAAAAGACCAAGATTCCTTGCGAATAGAACATGCGCAGAACACACATTTTGATGGGGATATGCCGAAACGCGTTTACAAGACCAAATATTCGGGTTTGAAAAGGGGTACCCCAGGTATAATATCCTGGTTTTTAGAAACCGGGATATGAGCATATCCGGGTTTTTGCCGGTGTTTACATGGCCATGCGCGACAGGGTTATTGCTAATATCCCGGTTTTGAACGGGTTATTGGCTGCATGTAAACGTAGTCACTGAGGGAACACTCAGCACAGACGTACTGGCACACAGCTGGCCGTTGGACCTACGCAAATATGCATTTCCCCCAGTGAGCCTCCTTGCATAGAAACTGTGCAAATTCCGGGAGAATGTGGAGTAAGTCTTGCTAGTAGCTGTATATTGGCCCACTCTGACCTGGTTCCCTGAACTAGTGCTCCTCACAACAGTCTCTCCTTAGCTGATTCCTCTGAGTAAGGAAAGAGACATGCTTACAGCTTACAGGAACCTGTTGTCAAGTGGTGTTCTTCTCACAGAGAAGACCCCTGGAGATGCCCGATTGTGGTTTCCTTTCTGCAGCAAGGGCCACGTTACTGCTATCAGTGTTGGGAGTAACGCTGTATAAGTATAACGCCGTTACTAACAGAGTTACATTTTCAGTAACGGAGTAATCTAACTAATTACTTTTCCCATCATTGCAACGCCGTTATCGTTACTGAGAATGTAAAGTGTCGTGTTACTACAGTGGTTGAATAAAGCGCGAGGTGTCATGCTTTGGCTAGTGGCTACACACCAGCTGCCTGACACCGTTGCAAATCCGATGACGATTGGCTGGGTGGGCGGTGCCCTGCTCACGCTGTCTCACTGCACGCTCTCTGACAACCACACAGAAGATGGCATCAGCGATAATGGCTTTCTCGAACTGGAAGTACCGGGAATTAAAGGCAAGAATGTTTCTGTAACATGCACGGTATGCCCAGGAAAAAAGACTTTATCCATGTCTGCCTCAAGCAACTCAAATCTTATGAACCACCTCACATCAACAAAAGCTAACATGTTACTGTAATGAATATTTAATGCTGTGCACACACCAGACGCGACTTGCATGAATAAATCTAGTTTTAAAAGTATTTCATGCGAGAATGTAGTTGTTTTGAACTCAAATATGCGGTTTATTTATAAAGACAGCATCTATTTAAGAATGTGTTTCGCTGATTTTCGGAAGTTGTCTTATTAGTCTTTGCATTGACTTAACATTAAAATCACTCACGACAGACGCTCTATTTGCATCTGGTGTGAACGCACCGTAAGAGTTGGGTGTTCCGTTTATTGTGCAGTATAGGCCTAATATACAGTTACAGAGATTTGCACTAATGGCCAGGTTTCCCTTTGTTTCTTTTTACCCAAGTTTAAATTTGTCTTAATTTTGCAGTTGAATTTTATTTTCTATATTTATTTTTTATATGTTTTATTTCTATGCAAATCATATGGCAGGCTGCAATCTATTGAGTTCAAATAAATAAATAAAAAATCTAAAATACTTAGTGTTTCTATTCTTCTATCAGTTAATATAAACATCTTATATATTAAAGATGTTATATGACATAATAGTGTTATGGAACATAAAAATAATGTCACAGTTACTTTGCTGAGTAACTAATTACTTTTGCAATGTGGTAACTGAGTTACTAACTCAGTTACATTTTAGGAGAAGTAATTTGCAACTGTAACTAATTACTTTTTTAAAGTACGATGACCAACACTGACTGCTATTGCTGCATATCATGACCCTGTGAATGGGAAGTCTTTAGGTAAGCATTACCTCATCATCAGGTTCCTTAAATCCTTCCCTGCTCCCCTCTATACCGTCTTGGGACCTTACTCTAGTGCTAAAATCACTACAACAGGGCCCATTTGAGCCTTTGCATTCAGTTGAGCTAAAGTTTCTTTCAATGAAAACTCTGCTCCTTCTTGCACTGGCCTCCATCAAGAGGGTAGGGGGCCTGCATGCATTTTTGGTCGAAAATTCGTGCCTAGTGTTTTGTCCAGACGAGAGCTCCGACAGACAGAAGCATTGCTATCATCTTGAATGGCTTCCTTTGCTTGACTTATTTGTTGCTGGGATTCTTCAATGGATTCCCAAAGCTGCTCTCTTGCAAGCAATGCAGTGGAAGCAGCCAAGCAGCAGATTAAAAATGCACTTAAATAGGGCGCCCTGTTTGAAATGGACCTATTGAGTGCTTTAGCTTTCAGATCAGCTGTTAGATCTGGATATCAGCTGATAGCGGAGCTTGACTTCATGGCCTGCCTGAACTGATGCTGAAACGCTATATATGTGATAGAGCAGAGCCTGCGGTGCGAATGAAGACATTTTATTGGTCGATGCCCGACCAATGAACAAAGGCAGCCATTATGACTTACCAAGACAGAAATTTGTGTTTTATGAATATGTAATACTATTACTAATACTGCAAACTATTTTCACTGAATATCCTTAGCTTTTTTGTTGTTGTTATTTATTACATCCAATTGCAATTTCTGAGTGAAAATTGTTGCCACATTTTTTTTTTTTTTTACATTCAATTAATATATAAGGCGAAACTCATTTATGGCTTGAGCAAAGATAATTTATGGTATGAGCAAAGATGGCAGATTTGCAAATGTGTTACATATTTGAATACACTTCCTCTTATGCAAATTTTCAGCTTGTTACAATACATTTACAACTTTTCATCTTTTCAAAAGGGAGCACTCATGCTAAATTGAACATGAAATATAACTTCTTAAAGTACATATAATGAAGAAATATAATGACTCCCTTGAGATCGTCATCTTCATGCTAAATGCTGTTTTCCTTATTAGCGGTTGTAGTTCCCTAATTTGTTTACAAGATTTTCCCTCGTACAAGTATTATGTGACTTGTGTAATGTACCAACAGGCCACCGTACCCCTTCTGACTTTAATTATTTGCTTATTTAGCTGCAGCAGATGTAGAACAAAAGCAAGATGACACCAAACATCAGAACCCATTTCCTTAAAATTATACACGCTTCTCTGCAACTAAAGCGATTTGCCTCACAATGGCAGAGATAAAAAAGGATCCATTAATGATTTTTTGCTAAGTTAATTAAAATCAAGAGGATTAAGCACAAGAAACACTTGTTGAGCAATAAACAGGAGTCGTCTTCCAAAAGGCTGACGAATGGAGAGGCTTCACAATGCAAGTAAAGAGAGGCTGATGTGAACATGTATTGCTGTTAAAATGTCACTATAAATCAAGTTATGAAAGCAAAAAATATCTAAGTTGCTAAAATATTAGTTACTACACAGCACTGTTAATTTTATAGAATAATTCAAAAAACAAGCCGTGAGTTATACTTTTGACACAATGATCCATTTATAAAGACAATCTGCCTACTCATATTACGTCCTTACATATCTACTCCTTTTGCAAAGAAAAGTACATAGTTTTGAGTTTACAGTAGAAGAGTAGCAAGCTTTGTGACATATTATCATGTCTGTGATCAGAGTTGGAATCGAACTTTGCAGTGTGTCCAGGGAGAGAATTGGGCACCCCTGATTTAAAGTTATTTTTGTGTTAAATGAGAAAGAATTACGTATATATTTGATTTGATTAAACATAAAATGTATGACATTTAAATGTTTAGGCTACAACGGTTTAGCATAAATGAAGATAATTTGAAAAACTTGTTCATGCAATGGAAGTCATTGGTAACCGAAAAGTCTTTTTTTTTTTTTTTTTTTTTTTTTTTTATAAAATAATACTCTACACAAGAAACTAAAACTACCAGCAGGTGGTGGTCAATGTCTTTATGAGTCATTCATTCATTAGATTTGTTCAAACAATAAATGCTCTCTCTATGAATGGGCCTTTGAATCATTGATTCACACGATTCATTCAAAACACGGATTCTTTCAGAAACTAAACCGGGGACGGGGCCAGCTTGTCAACTGAATTACTATATTTTAATTGTGTTATTTTTCATAACTAATCAATTAAGTTAATGTGTTAAACTGACATCCCTACATTAAATAAATACTTTACTAGGTTAATGTTGATTATAAGTAATTCATTTTTTTTTTTTAATCGAAGCCTTTCTGCTTAACCATCGTTCACACAGATCCACCAAGTTTGTAGTTTTTAAACACTTTATTCATGTTTGTAGTTCTGAACTGAATACTTTGCCAAAGTTCAATGGATTGTGGGAAATATTAGCCATTAGATTGTGCACTGATCTACACTTCACAAATTGACCTGTAGATCATCCAGGGACTTTTGGCATACTATTGTTATTACTATTATACTATCAACATACAGTGCATTGGGACGCACTTATTTTAATCTCACGTACAATTTAGGATAGGGCATTGGGATGTAGAGAGTGTTACTTACGCACACACAAAACGGGAGATCCAATCGCAGTATTTAATGGGGAATCCAAAATCACATCCAAAAACAGGCAAGAGTTCATGACAACAAAATCAGTCCAAAAACAAGAAACATGAAAAACACAAGGGAACACAAGAAAGCCGGGTGACGGAAAACAAGGACTCCATGAAACAGATAGAGACAGGCTGGTTTATATGGACAGGTAAAAAATGATGAAAGTGGGGACAGCTGAGTGCAATTAACAGCTGTGCAATTAACAGTGATGCATGGGACAAAGGCTAGTGGCGAATGTAGTGCCTGCAGTGGGGTGACTATGGGGAAGTGAGACCACTAGTGGACACCCAGGGAAACACAGACCAGACACTGTGACAGAGAGTCACAAGCTTTCTAGTTTAATTTTTAATGAATCATTTGATTGTATAGTTCAATGAATCACTCATTAAGGCACTTGCTGCCACCTACTGGTCGTTTAAGTGTTATATTTAGTTATTCATGACAGTCCTAAACCAGCTTAGGGACTAGCACAAAAACTCAAACAATCCCAAAAACTATCAAGATATCTATGATGATGATGATGATGATGATGATGATGATGATGATTATTGTTGTTGTTGTTGTTGTTGGTGTTGTTGTTGTGAATATGGCACACTCCTGCATAGCTGTGCATCCTCATCCTCATGACTCCACGGTTTGACTCTCAGAGGGCGGGACTGGAGAATGTGTCACTGTGAAAAACGAAGGGAATAACAACAGGCGGAGAGAGAGAGAAGCTTGTACACGCAGAGGTTAGATAAGGTCTGAAGAGACTGAATGGAAATTATTTTGTGTGATTCATGGGAAAACATCCTTTTCAGACAAAGAAAACCGATATCTGGCTTACGTAGGGTCTTTTATCTTTGATTATTGTGTCTGCAGGTGCCTATAACATTTTTATTTTTTTTTTTTATTTTTTTTTAGATAATTGTAGTTGTAGTTGTAGATAATTGGAGTGTTTCACAAGAAAATAATATTTCCGTTTTCCTACTTCGAAATGTATATATATATATATATATATATATATATATATATATATATATATATATATATATATATATATATATATATATATATACAGGTATATATATATATATATTTTTTTTGTAAGTGGGAATTGTGACTCAGGCACACCTTCATGTCACTTCATTATGAATACTGAAACAGTAGTTATCTGCTTCTTTTATTATTTTGTCATGTCACATTTATTTCTGTAGTGCTTTATACAATACAGATTGTTTCAAAGCAGCTTCACAGTAATAAACAGGAAAATAATGGCATTGTTGCAAAGTTATTCAATTATGAAATCAGTCAACTCAACAGAAGACTATAGAATCATTATGCAGCTCACAGTGTTCATTTAATTTAGTTCAATGACTGTGTCAGTGTGGCAAAGTTCATTTGTTATGAAAAAAACTCAGAAAAGGAAGCTCTACAGAATCCAATAGTCCCATTATTCAGTTCAGAAGATGGGACGAGACTGAGATCATCAAGTATGAAACCACAAGCAGCTCAAGTTTTGTAACAAGAAATTGTATTATTGTTTAGAATTTTAGAACTGGCTTCCTTTTCAATTCATGAATGGAAATTCGAATTGGCAATACAGGATGTTGCATTTATATATATATATATATATATATATATATATATATATATATATATATATATATATATATATATATATATATATATCTCCTCCCTTTTTCATAGTAATAGTTTTAATTTAATTAAAATTTGGTAAAAATTCTTATGACTATCCAAGGACACTGTACAAATTGTGAGTAAAAAAGGAATGGAATAATTATAAAAATACAAATCTAATAAACTTATATTTTATTCACAATAGAATATAGGTAGCATATCAAATGTTGAAAGTGAGACATTTTTAAATGCCATTCCAAATATTGGCTCATTTTGGATTTCATGAGACCAACACATTCCAAAAAAGTTGGGACAGGTAGCAGTAAGAGGCCGGAAAAGTAAGCAACAGCTGGAGGACCATTTTGCAACTTATTAGGTCAGTTGGGAACATGATTGGGTATAAAAAGAGCCTCTCAGAGTGACAGTGTCTATCAGAAGTCAAGACGGGCTGAGGATCACCAATTCCCCCAATGCTGATATGGTATGGGGTTGCATGAGTGTGTGTGTCATGGGCAGCTTACACATCTGGAAAGGCATCATCAATGCTGAAAGGTGTATCCAAGTTCTAGAACAACATATGCTCCCATCCAGACGTCGTCTCTTTCAGGGAAGACCTTTCATTTTCCATCATGACAATGCCAGACCACATACTGCATCAATTACAACATCATGGCTGCGTAGAAGAACCGGGTACTGAAATGGGCAGCCTGCAGTCCAGATCTTTCACCCATAGAAAACATTTGGCGCATCATAAAGAGGAAGATGTGACAGAGAAGACCTAAGACAGTTGAGCAACTAGAAGCCTGTATTAGACAAGAATCTGACAATATTCCTATTCCTAAACTTGAGCACCTTGTCTCCTCAGTCCCCAGACGTCTGCAGACTGTTATAAAAAGAAGTGGTCATGCCACATAGTGCTAAACATGGCCTTGTCCCAACTTTTTTGAGTTGTGTTGATGCCATGAAACTTAAAATCAACTTATTTTTCCCTTAAAATGATACATTTTCTCAGTTTAAACTTTTTACGTCATCTTTGTTGTATTCTGAATAAAATATTGAAATTTGAAACTTCCACATTATTGCATTCTGCAGTGTCCCAACTTTTTTAGAATCCGGTTTGTTACTAAATATGTATATTTATTCCATTATGTAAAAGGCATTTACTCTCAACTGAGCAGATGCTAAATATATATAGATATTTTATAATATGATAATGATTAGGCATAATTTGATAATCATAAGAATTATTTAGAAATGTAACACTTAATATTCTTTCTGTATGCTTTTCTAATTGTACCTTTCAATGCTAAAACTCAAATTATATTTCATAAGTTATATGACTTTCTTAGAATTCCATATTATTTGAATTGTTCTTTTATTACAGTTGTGTAATTTTCAGTGTACTGACTCATTTCTGAGTGATGAACAATCCTCTGAGGAACAACGCCCACTTTTGCTCTTTTACTCTTCCCGAGGACAATCTCTAAAACTCCACTGAGTTTGATGATTTGACTGATTGTTATTATTTGTCAAACTACTTTATTATTTTGTCAAGGCACATTTTATGTTTATCTAATTGAGCATAATTCAAATGACATTTCCCACCTGGCATCATGCTGTCACATGGATATGGGTTCAAACCAGAGCATATGGCTGTGCCATAGGGGACAGCGGCTCTGACTGATGGATACTCTCAATTGATTTAGCATTTGTTAACACAAGGAGAAAGACAGACCTAGATGATCAACACACTGGCTTTTTACTGCCATTTATATATCAGATACTTCAAACAGTCAGACTTTACCTATCAATCCATCCATCCATCCATTTAATCATGTAAAGAACCTTTTTTTCCCCACTATGAATAAACTTGTATGTGTGGGGGAAGTTTCTATAAATGTTATTAGTTCTTTGTGGAACCATTGCTGCCAATAAAAAATAATAAAATAAAATAAAATTATCAATCTACGTTAAAGGGGGGGGTGAAATGCAACGAAAAAGGGTCTTGATCGTGTGTTGGAACTGCATGCGGCGAGTAAAACTGCTTCAAATATCTCTGTGTTGTTAACTTAGCTATTGGCGCGTAAGCACATCAAGTAAATAACATGCGATGTTGTCATCAAACTGCACTTTCCACATGTACACCTTAAAAAAAAAAAAAAAGGAAACAAAGTGGAACTTAGTCATTTTCCAAAACCGCTAAGCAAATATATACAGTTTCAGTACATACCACATAGAGACGTCGTTGCTGATGCTGCTCTTGATAAATTTCAGCCTCTGGATCTGTGTCACAGCTTCCAAATGCTCACAACGCAAAAGCCTACTGGCGCTTGTGATTCTTTAGCTCCGCCCACACGTCACGCCTCCAGCCGGTCGTGTTTTTCCGGGAAAAATCTGTGTGCGAGTGAGGCGGGGCCGAGAGGCGTGGGAACGAGGAGTGAGGCCAGGTGTAGTGATTGGAGATGAGCTGCACCTGCGCCCCACCGCCGGTATCGAGTCCCACGTAGGAGATGGAAGGATATAAAACTGGAGCGACTATAGTGAAGGACGAGAGAGGACCAGGCCTGGGACATTATTTTATGTTTTGGCTTTTATTTGTGTGCGTCAGTTGCCGTGAGGGGCTGACGCGCTGTTTTGTGTTTATTTTGAATATCAAAATTATGTTTTGATTGTGCGCCGGTTCCCGCCTCCTTCTTCCCGATGATTAGGGAGTTTTTATTATTACAGTCGGTACAGACTATCTTTCTCTTATGAATATAATAAAACTAAAGACTTTTTGGAGTTATGAAGGATGCAGCACTACTCTATAGGTACTCAAGATTAACAGGAGATTGAGTGAAAACGAGCATTTCACCCCCACTTTAAACTGTAATTTATTTCTGTGATGCTCCGCTGTATTTTCAGCATCATTCCTCCAGCCTTCAGTGTCACATGATCTTCAGAAATCATGAAAATATGATGATTTACTGCTCAAGAAACATTTCTGATTATTATCAGTGTTGAAAACAGTTGTGCTGAACAATATTTCTGTGGAAACTGATACATTTTATTTTCACGGGATTCACAGATGAATAGAAAGTTCAAAAGAGCATGTACTTGAAATATAATCTTTTGAACAATTTTGTAACATTTTTGTAACAATGTCTTTACACTTTTGATTCATTTAATGCATTCTTGATGAATAGAAGTATCTATCTATCTATCTATATATCTAGATGAAAAGACTACATAAAGAAAGAAAGTAAGAAAGTAAGAAAGAAAGAAATAATGAATGAAAGAAAGAAAGAAAGAAAGAAAGAAAGAAAGAAAGAAGGTTGAATAGAAAGTGGCATGTGAAAGGGAGTCCGGTCGAGCCGCGTGATTCATCTCCAGCAGCTGATAATATGAGAGCAGGAGACGCAGGTCATGAGATGAATACACGGGAATTAGAGTCATCCCTCCAAACTAATTGCAAGTTAGCGAAGGACAAAAGAGGCATCTGCAAAACTTTTGGCAAATGTTCAAATTTTAGATTAGACAATGGAACAGACAGAAAAGCACATTATACCAGTGAAGATTATTAATGGTGTTGTGCATGGGCGCCTCTGAATACAGGATATTTAGCAGATTGTTATTTCACAGATGGATTTTACAATTGCCTGTAAAAGACGTGCAATTGTGTTAAATTTATACTATTTGTAGTCTCCGCTCTACGAGGAGGTGCTGGAATATATTAGCACCACAACAAAGTTCACCATTGTCTGCTTTATACTCCATTACTTTCAAGTCAATGCTAGTTGGATGTAGGCTAGCTCGTGATCTGACGCTGGGCTCTTATGAGTAATTCAGCACATGCGTTTGATCCGTAGGATGATTCAGAACAAACGGCACCATGCATGTTCATAGGCCATTCGTCCAGTCCGGCTTAAATGCACAGAATGTTAATAAGATTCAGTTCACACTTGTGTAGTAGGTGTTGGTCTCCGCTGAAGTGAGCTTCATTGTCTCGCTGTGTAAATACAAAGCAGAAGGCTTTTGTTCTCAGGCTCTCCAACCGTCTGCAAATAAACCCTCGTCAACGCATCATTAGTTATTTTGCATTGACCTGTACTGACCTCACTCCGCAGCGTGACATCAGAACAGCAGAGAAGCTCATCAGAGAGAGTTGTTCAAATGCAGGACTCCAGGACAGAGGAACACTCTTCAACACCGACGTGTGCTCGTCTACTCACGCAGTCATTTCCAAAACTTTTAATTAACACCCAGACCACTTTGATGTTTCTCTTCAGTGCTAGAAAGCAGGTCAGTCTCTCTGAGGAACACACTGTGCTGGGAAGGTTAAATGCAATCAGTTACAGATTATAAATTACCCAATTCAAAATGTGATACGTAGTGTAACTATTTCAATTACTTTATCAGTGTAACTGATTACTTTTTTGACCTGTCTAACAAATGTTTTCAACTGTTAATCATTTTCAAACATGTAAAGCGGCAGGGTTAACCTTACACTAGGTCTCTGATTACTGTCAGACTTTCAGAATCCTTCATCACTTGAATTAAGATTCTAATCATTTAATTTTAAAGCACAGCCACCACAAAATCAGACTTTAGGACCTCTTCAGACTTTAAGATCGTGCTGAGGTTATATACATATTTAAAATCATAACAAGTAGTAGTTTAATAGCTATGATACTGTTTTTGAAATCAAATCTTAGCATAGCTATGACAGGAAACAATGTCTTGAAAAAACAAAAAACAAAACAGCTAATAAAGCAAATATACAAACCCAAATAGGAAATAAAACTGTAATCGAATAAGCATGTGTCCCAAACTCCTGAAACATTGGTGTCTCATATTTTAGAGCAGTCACTGCTACATGGAAAATAAATATGTATAGTGATGGCCACAGTTTTCAACCACGTGAGCACACTTATAGGCTCCATAGTGTCTGCAGAACCCCTTTAAATGATCCAAATCACACGCCATCCTAATAAATGTAGTAATCTATCATCATTTTCATTAATCTCTAAGAAGGTGAGTATCTGACTATATCCTGAATCCATATCTTATCAAAGCCATCCATTTATTAAATTGAGAATATTTAATAACTTTAATAACTTTCAGCACCTCAACACGATGACATGCCGTTTCTATTTTTGCAATTTTAAACCATTTTCTTTTTGGGGAGACAAACTTTCAGACATATTAGAGAAAAGATGCATTTGCATAGAAAATGACTTCAGATCCTGCAACGCTGCAAACCAGGCAGCTTCTTAAGGTTTATTTCAACCCAGCCAAGAGATCAATGATGTTTGGGATATGTAACATTGCAGGTCAGAGTTCAGCAGATGTTTTAGCATGAGCTTGCCTTTCTGGTCTCCAGCATTAATTTGTTTGTGTGCTGCATGACTTTTTGTGTTCCCATAATAATGCACTAAAATTCTGCTTAATAACAAGTGATTTAATGCGCTGCTTTGGGAAACGGCCGGTACTCCAATCTAAATAACATACAGATGGTCAAAAGAGCGTGATCTGCAGCATTATGACATCTCTTAGCACTGGTCTCGTGCTTTGAGAATGTTAATGATCAATCTTCAGAGGAATGGTGTAATACTGCATTTACCGCAGTGTTTAACTGGCCCCTCGAGAGCTCTGGTGGGTTTTGGACATATCCATAAAATATATGAAAAATTATGTGGCTGTGACTAATTGCCTGTTTAGTAATATAGAACGTTGTTAAACTGACCGCTGACTTTTAAAACCTAAAGTAATCTCTGGGTATTGCACTTTGTGGTGAAGTCTGTGTGTTTCGTGTCTGCACTGATTAGTTTGTGGGCGTCTCCGTTAATTGTCATCAGCAGCAGCTGTCACTCATTACACTCTCCCTATATATTGGCTTGTCTCACGTCTTGTGTTTGTGAGAACGTTGTTTCATGTCTGATATCTGTCTTATGCTTCTGTGTTGTTCTGCGTTTGATGTCTGTGTCTTCCCCCGGAACCTCATCCACTCTTCGCACCTCCACAAGCTTTCATGACTTACCTTCGGCTCGATTCCCCGCAGCTCCTGTACCATCCTCTCCTGCTGCCAACTCCCCATCATCATCCGGATTACTCACCATCTCCCCACCATCTTGGATTGTCGTCTTCCCAGCATTGTGTTGTACTCTTGTTTGTTTGTTTGTTTTATTTTCATTAAATTGTTTAACTCGCACTTGTTTCCAGCTCCTCCTTCACCCAGTCGTCACAGAACGTTCTCACCAAAATGGAAGCAGCGAGCACTGCCACTTTAATGGACTTTATTCACCACGGCAGCAAACGCATGGATCAGCAGCAGGAGAGCATCTCTAACACCGGACACCCGGGTTCAAAGGGAGACCTACCTCCTCGAGCTGCCCCCCACACTCAACGGTCTCATCGACCTAGCCTTACGAGTTGATGCCCGGATTAATCGTCTGGGTCAACAGACCAGTCTTACACGCCATCCCATCTCTCCGGAAAGGGGCCACTCAAGTCAAGAGAACGCGGGCGGTCCCGTCGACGACCACAAACCCATGCAGGTGGGTAGAGCTCGGCTGTCCCGGAGGGAGAGAAAGCGGCGGAGGTCCCAAGGACTATGCTTATACTGTGGAGGCTCAGGACCAGTGTTGGGTATAGTTACTTTGGAAAGTAGTTAGTTAGGTTACAACGTTACCATCAATTAAAAGTAATCAGTTATGATACAGCGTTACCTATTCATAAAAGTAACGCGTTAGAGTACTCATGCGTTACCAAAAATTAAAAGCCGTTTGCAGCGGCTCACACACGACATACGACAGACATAGCCCCCGGCCCCTTTAAATGCACCTAGAAGTTGTGACTCCCGACAATGAATAACGTCAGTCATCCGACTAAATTAACACTGCAGAATAACATTAACAGGAAAGACAGTCAGCAATCGGCTATTCCACATAGCGTTTTATTTATTTATCACAGAACATATTATTAATCAAAATTCGCACCTAACGTTACCCAGCCCGGGTAGCCTAGGCTACTGTATATTATGAGCACCACAAGATAACTCCTGATTTTTCTTTAACTTTAAATAATGCAGTTATCAAAGTACAAGTATGCTTGTAAACACAACCTTAAACAGGCTTGCAGATTTAAATCCATTAAGAAATGATGAACAACCAGCCAGCCAACGATCTAACAGAAATTAACAGCTGCCTGTCAAACAAAAATGATAACAAACCGAATTAAATCCTTCACTGCCACACAGGCAAATGACAAATCGCTTAATAGCCGAACTAATTATTATTAAAGTGTCACTCACAGTCACAAGCCTAAATTCGCTTTAACACAGTCCCTTTACATTTACTCTTCAAAGTAGTGATTAAAACGTAGCGTTAAATTTGAGGTAGCATTTTTGGCGGTCGACAGAAGCTTTTCACCAAAGCAGAGTGTGCATTTTACCATTATGTTCTTTTCTTTTTCGTTGACAAATTGAAAATAATTTGCGTACTTCCATAAACCAAACGCTGTCCTCTCTGCTATCCTGCCGGGAGTTCGAAAAAAAAAAAACACACACACACACAGGGTCAGGCGCAGGGCACAGACGTATCACAGCCATTGACTTTACGATCACAGAGCTTCGGCTCCGCTGATACATCCGCAGGTGGCACAGTAGACCTAGGCATACTGTCTGACAATAACAGGCTGCAGTTGGGATTTTCCTTTCCTTAAAATAACGGATTACTTTTTTTAAAAAAATAACGAAGTTACTGATTACTTACGCACGAAACTAACGCGTTAAGTTACAAATTTCAGGAAAAAAGTAATTAGAGTACTCTAACGCGTTACTTTGTAACGCGTTACCCACAACACTGCTCAGGACATACCATCTATTCCTGCCCGGTTAAAAGAGCCAGCCTGGTAGTAAAGATGAGGCTACTATCGAGTGGGATCTCCGCTGCGAAGTCCTCAACAACATCATCGACTCTCCTTCCTGTGAAACTGCGGTGGGAGAATCACACACTGTCACGCCCTTCTGGAGCTGAAGGTAATTTCATCGACTCACTCCTTGCACATCACCTGAACATTCCTGTCCTGCCTGTGTCTCTTCCCATCCCTGCCACCACAGTTAAACCTGGACCTGAAGGAAGTGTTCAGTAAGTCCCGTGCTGCTTCTCTTCCTCCGCATCGTCCCTATGACTTAGTGCCAGGTAAGTCTCCGCTTAAAGGCAAATTATACTCTCTTTCTATTCCTGAGAGGGAGGCCATGGAGAAATACATTTATGATTCCTTGGCATCTGGGTTCATCTGCCCTTCCTCTTCTCCAGCGGGGGCGGGATTCTTTTTTGTGGGTAAGAAGGATGTTTCTCTGCAACCTTGTATTGATTACCAAGAGCTGAACAACATTACGGTAAAGAACACCTATCCTTTACCACTCATGTCTTCAGCTTTTGAGAGGTTACAGGGAGTATCCGTATTCACAAAATTGGATTTACTTAATGCTTATCATTTGGTCCGCATTAGGAAGGGGGATGAATGGAAAACCGCCTTTAATACCCCTAGAGGGCACTTTGAATACTTGGTGATGCCGTTCGTTTTCCAAGCACTCGTTAATGACGTGTTGAGAGATATGGTAGATCAGTTCATATGTTTACCAGGATGACATACTGATATTTTCTTCATCTCTCCAGGAACACGTCCAACACGTCAGACGAGTGCTCCAGAGGTTACTTGAGAATGGGCTTTTTGTCAAGGCGGAGAAATGCGTATACCTTGCACAGTCTGTTCCCTTCCTAGGGTATATCGTCTTGTCCGAGGGAATACGTATGGACCCTGACAAAGTTAAGTCAGTGAGAGATTGAACATCTCCAGACTCCCGTAAGGCCCTACAGCGGTTTCTGGGGTTCGCCAATTTCTATCCTATTTCTAATTTCAGCCAACTAGCCTCACCTCTGACAGCCTTGACCTCTCCCAGTACTCCATTCAGGTGGTCGGACGCAGCGGAGACTGCGTTCACTAACCTCAAAAGCCACTTTGTTTCGGCTCCCATCCTTGTGGCCCCTGACCCCACACGGCAGTTCGTGGTGGAGGTCGACGCGTCAGAGGTGGGGGTAGGAGCAGTGTTGTCCAAACGTGCTGCCTCGGATGATAAGGTACATCCTTGCACGTTTTTTTTCCCCCATCGGTTATCTCCTGCTGAACGCAATTATGACATTGGTAAAAGAGCTTTAGAGGAGTGGCATCACTGGCTGGAAGGTTCAGGGGTACCTTTCATTGTTTGGACTGATCATAAGAATTTAGAGTACATTAGAACTGTCAAAAGACTCAATAACAGGCAGGCTCGGTGGACACTTTTTTTTTTTTTTTTTTTTTTTTTTTTTTTCGCAGTTCCTGTGCCTTCCTCTCCTGCTGCCAACTCACCATCATCATCAGGATTACTCACTGTCTCCCCACCATCTTGGATTATTGTCTTCCCAGCATTGTGTTGTACTTGTTTGTTTTATTTTCATTAAACTGTTTAACTCACACTTGTTTCCAGCTCCTCCTTCATATATTTTTAAGTTTAATACTTTTAAGATTTTAAATACACTGCATGTGCACATTTAAAGGAATGAAGCACACTTCATTTTCACATCTCACTTTTTTTTTTTTTTTTTTTTTTTTAAAGCGCTTTATAAATAAAGGTGACTTTGCAAGGGTATATATTTAGAATTGATTTGTTTTTTTGTACAAAGCATTTATATAAATATTAGAAACATGACTTATGGATACTAATCTTTAGATATTCATATAAAAAGGTTGTAAGAAGCAGCAGGGCTCTGTCGCTGCTGATCAGTGGAATACAACCTCTCGATTAAGAGAGGACAGATTTGTGGAGCTGTGGCCCTTTTTTTAAAGGACTGCTAGTAGTCCTGCAATAAAATTAATTTTTAGCTCTCCACTTCTTCACGATGACAGGATCTTGGCATGTGCTTTTCTGAATAGAACTGAAGTACTTTTGAAGCGGCCAATAAACCAGGATCCCAAGCATGGCATTAGAAGAAACCTCAGCAACACTTGAAGGGATGCTCTCGAGTGCCTGAGGAGTGATTGAACAACAGGACGTCTGGGGAATCATTACTGCCTGATTTTTGAGAGTGTGTAGGACATCAAATGATATTGATTGAATCCGCTCAACATGAGGCCCTGATACAGACAGTGAGAGGACTGTGATCACAGGGGGAGCGCATCTCTGATGGGTCTTCATTCTGACGCCTCCACCTTCAGTTTCGTAGAGTCACCTTAAACATGATCCATCAAACCTGGAGAACACTGCTGGTGTCTTTCTGGATTCCAGCTTAATAGTTTAATTCAATTTTAATAGTCAAAAAGCATTAAAAGAAATACTGCGGAAGGATTTGAGCAACGAACACACTGAAGTAATGCAAACTTGATCAGCTTGAAAATGATTTGCTCCCATGGTCCTGAAAATTCACCTCCGGAAGCGTGTGGGTGGATCTCGCTGATTAAACAAATTCATCGTATGGTCCAGCTCTTAATTAACCCCCCACCGGCGTTCAGCGCTCTTTATTATACCAGCCTGTTCTTTTAGTCAGACACATCCTCACAACCTGCGTCACATACCCACAGATGTGTGTATTTACAATCAGAAACCTCAGGTCTGAAGAGCTCCGTGTATCTTATTGTGCTCCAAGTGCGTCCATCCGTCCGTATTGAGATTCATATACAGTGTGTGTATCTTGTATAGAGATGTTTCTGTCTGTTCTCTGCAGCCGTGTTTTTGATTACAGGCATTTCAGTCTGTGTTTAGCTCTCATTTACATGCTGAAGTAAGCCGTCAGCACAAGTGTGCCCTGCTGACCCGTACCTGTGATTGCCACTGAAGTGCTGACAAGCTGACAACCCCGTGCACGCTTAAAAGAAAAATAATAACATCGTGTTTTTCTTTCGACCTCATTGTGCTCTGTCAGAAAAGTGGTTGCTAGACACATGAAGCATTATTTTTTATTATTTTTTTCAAGCAAACATTGCTTCTATTCAGGCTCTGCACTACATGTGACCTCAATTCCCACAAGCTTAAAGCACTTTATGAAATGACTTGGTTAAATGCATTTACAGTCTTTTTATATCTTTGCAGCCAAAACATGTAAATTTGAGGTTTGAAGACTGCCAGCTTACCAGAGCATTTCTTTAATTTTAATGAATCATAAAATCACATTAACATTTAAGTGACACTGTATTTTACCTTGCTTTTTTTTTCTTTTTCCTTTTTTCTCGAATAAGCGATATGTAACAATTATTATTCTTCAAAGAAATGTCTGATTAGCCAGTAACTTAAGTTTTCATACACATTTTAAAAACAAATTTGATGCTACGCACCACTATTTTAATTTTGACATTTTATAATTTTAGAAGTATGATGCAAGTTTCATTTAATTCTACAATTCTTACTTTGCTCAAGCACCAACCTTCATTCAACTTGATTTTCACTTGCATCATCCTCATTCTCTGCATGCATGATGAGGTAGAATAAAAATACATCATTTATGGAGTATTTCTGATGTGATTTTCATATCAGTACTCAATTATTTATAGAGTATTTTTATGCTTTTTTTTATACACATAAGACTACAACAACTAAGATGCCTTTAAAATTAAACCAGCAATGTTTTATTGTTGCATCATGCAGAAACTGGATGCATATTCCAGTTCCTATTGAACAAAAGCACCAACCAGCTTTAATATCTGAATATTTGGTAAAGCTGGACAATGTGGGATAGAGCTAATTATCCATAAAAGATTTGACATTCTGTACAATATCTATTCAATTAGATATTGGAAATATAAATAAAAAATTGCCAATAAAAATGTATACTGAGATATTTTGTCCTGACAGATTTTATTATTTAATTATCTAATTATTTCATGAACATTTCAAAGTTGATGCATATTTTGAGAATGTATGCATATCGCACTGTAAAGATCTTTTGACTTCACTGAATCATCAAACAAAGCGTCACACATGAATAAAGATCACACCAGCCCCTGTGGAGAGAGAGCGTATTAGAGAGGCTGAGGGAAGAGAAAGAGTTTGTTCAGGTTATAAATGACAAGAGATGAAACAAATCAAGTTTGAGTAGTCTCCTTGAGCGAGCCAATCCTCAGAGATCAGTGCGACTGCATCCAGCTCTTCTTCATGGACCCTGAACATACGCCGGTCACCCATCTGCTCTGCGTGCCGGGATCGCTCTGGTTGTGTGATGTGGCTCGTGTTTCAAGAAAACATAAGAATGAGCACAGAGTGAGGAGTGACTTTTGCTAACAAGATGATTGGAAGATTAGGATTACATAAAAAAACAAGATTGGACCCCTTAAATATGCTTGTTCAGTGACTGGATGACAATCAGATCACTCTCAAACCACATTCATGCTGTCCATATAAAACTAAACACGCAATATATAATGTACAGAGGTGGTGCTTACATGTCATTATCATCTTTCATTAAAATATTGTAACTAGTAGTAATTTCAGTGTGACATCCAGATCATTAAAACAAGAACGAAACAACTTTTATTAGTGCTGCAGTGAGGATTCTTGGCCTTTTCTGTCTTTTTTTTTTTAGTTTTATGAAAAAGAACATTCTTCTGGTGATTTTCCCACTGGATATGATCTGAAATCTCTATTCTCTCTGCCCAGTCCTTGACTCATCTTTCTCTTTTTCTTCACCACAAATATATTCAACTATCCTTTACTGTTTCTTAAATCTGTAAAGCCTAGATACACACATTTCTAATGTGTCTCATGATCAGACTTTGCTGTTAAACCTGTTTCACACCGGTTTCGTTTGGTTGATAGTTTAGAGTTTTTATCCAGTAAAAGCTCTTTCAGTGTAATTGTACAAACACAGCTTCAGCTGGAGCTTCTGGTGTCAGATCTCTCTTGATTGTGATCAAGTAAAGGTCAGAATAAGGTGAGTAATATCTCCAGATGAACTCTTCCTGGACTGAAGCAGCTCAGCTTTACTTGATTCTCCATCAATCATGTTTTAGAGTCTCAAATCTGATCTTTTGAGGAGCGTTTGTTTCCAGAAGCTTTACTTTCACTGTTCCTCAGTGGAGGAATGATCTTCACAAGCCTACAGAACATCTCACATCTTCTGAGGAGCCTTGATTTCTTCAGCTCTTGATCTCTGTGTTATATGTGCGGATCATTTTCTCATCTCACTGACACACATCACTGGAGATATAGACATTATCTGCTTTACTGTTAGAAAGATTTCATTGATTTGCATTACAACATTTCATCATAGAAATATCAGAATTTGCACCAGTTTGAGATTCAATATAATTGAGCCGTTTTCTCCTCTATATTCTCATTCTATCACACTCTATTAATTTTAAAGCCTGATGATCAAATATGACGTAAAAACTATAACACATATGTAAAAGTTGATTGTCTCAAAGGTTCATTTCATATGACTATTATTTTTAGGTTTTACAGGGTTAAGTAGAGAACGTAACAGACCAGATAACTGATTTTAACCCATTCAGAATGACAGAAAGTGTGTCTGAATCCCAGTAAATGACCGAAGCTGTTTCGTTGTGTCCAGATCCACAGCTCATGTGTGTGTCAGCTGAGGTTTTTCCCCTGACGTGCCCAGAAATAAACACTTGACAGAAGTCTTAACAGTAATGAAACGTCGCTGTTCTGTTCAGGTACAAAGTAATGATGGCCTGGAGGTATTTGAGAAGCTGTCTGCTCGCAGTTAAAAACGTTTGCCACCCTCTCAGACTGAAGGCTTATTAGTTCCCGTCTCTTGGACTGCAGTCTCCAATAGGACTGTATCAGCAAATCCACTTCATTATCCTCTTTAATTGGCGAAATAACCCCCCTCGCTCCCTACACACTTGTTTGTTGGTGGGCAGACTGACTGGAGAAAATCTAGTCTAAACTGGTAACATTTTTACACACCCAATAACTGATCCTGGATAACAGATACAGACCGTCATACATCTCATGCATCATACAGTCTGTTTTAACTCGAACTCATCCTTGTGATTCACTTCAGAAACAGAGCTTTGTAGTCAAATCAGCTCTGCGGCTAATTGCTTCAATTACCAAACCAAGCTCGTTCATTTGAAGACAAATCTGTCGATGGCAATCTGATCACCTAATGGCGTGTTAGTAAAACAGAGCAAGCATCATTCTGTGTTTTAGCCCTCACTGCGCTTGGTCTGTTTTTCTGGTGATGGATGGCTTTCTTGCCGCCGCTGCTTTGCTTGTTCATGCTAATGCGTCTGATGACCTGTTGGTCTTCAATCTAACTGGAGGAAATGGCAGCTGGAGCAGCGGGGTGTGATCCTTTGATTGTTATTCAATGCATCCTTCACCACAAAGCCCCACCAACATTAAACACACAAGATGAATGGAAATGTGTGGGGAAAAACATTGGGATCAGTTTGCCAGCATTTGTTATTAGATGATTGTCTTCATTTCCTCGACTGCAATCCAATAAAATAAATTCTTTAGTCACAAATCCACCAAAATACCTTAGTTAACACAATCTGATCACATGTAGATTATATATATATTATATGTTATTATCTTCTATTCACCAAGGCTGCATTCATCTGATCAAAAAAAAAAAAAAAAAAAAAAACCAGGGCATTAATGTTTGCCTACAAAATAGGGATGCACGATATTGGATTTTGGCCGATATTCGATATGCCGATATTTTCTAAATAATTTTGGCCGATGCCGATACCGATATCGATATATATACAAGTATATACTGATAAATTTAAACTTTAATTTTACTGAAGAGAAATCCATGTATCTCTTCTGTACTGATTCTACCATAAATTTATTATTTTACAAATGTAGACAGACATTCACACCTGAAAAACAGGTAAATTATTTAACTTGGAGAATATCGGTTTGGCTCATCGGCAGAAATATTCATATCGGCCGATACCGATAATGGTCATTTTAAGCTTTTATCGGCCGATACCGATGTTGTGCCGATATTATCGTGCATCCCTACTACAAAACCACCAGTCTCTGCGCCCTTTTACCTAAATGCATTACTTCAGACTCAGGTGCCTGTAGAAGCTTGTGTTCTGTAAGTGAACATTGCTTTATTGTTCATCCCAAAGAGGCACACAATGACTTTCATAGACTTTTACATCAAATGTTCCCTCCTCGTGGAATGATCTGCCCAACTCAATCCCAGCAGCTTGAAGAAACGGCTAAAACACATCTCTCTCATCTTTATTTGACCCTCTTACTCTAGCAATTTCTATTCTAATTTTATTCTTTAAAAAAAAAGAAGAAGAAAAGAAAAAAAGAGTACTGTTTTAGGCTTGTTACATGTTCTGTGCACTTGAATATCATTGCTCTTTTGTTGATTTTGATTTGTAAGTCGCTTTGGATAAAAGCATCTGCTAAATGATGAAATGCAGATGCACTTATAAATGTCTCTACTGTCACTTTTGACCAACTGAATGCCTAATTGATAAATAAATGTAATATTTATAATAAAAAAACAGTAGCAGGTATCTTAATAGCGTCTGGTTTGCTGTAGTGTTGGCAGGTATCTTCTGACCCGTAGCAGTTTTTAGGTGACAGAGTGACATTTGAGCATAATAGTCTATAATGCATCCTCTTGAGTTTACACTGAATGTCATCCATCAGCGTGCTTGATTTGAATCTACAATCTGACCTAATGAACACCATCAGATTTCACAAGATAAACGTCTCGTCTTGAAAACGGAAGCAGTGTGTTTGGAAGCCCATTAGACGGAGGATTGCGGAGCGAGCCGGTCATTCAGGATCTATGGGTCTGACCGTCGTAATTAAGAACGATCTGTCTTCAAACACTCATTTTGCTGGACTGCTTTGCCCTTCATTTGCCTTTCCATTTTCTCTAATATATAATTTTGCCCTCGTTTCTCTGTTCCTCCCACTCTCAAGACTGTGGTCTTGTGTGCTGTGGAGTAAATATCATGAGCTCTAGCAGAGAGGCAGATTTTTGTTAAAGACCCTCAAAGGCGCGAGACGAGGACTCAGCACGGACACCCCTCGCAGAGGATCGATCCGCTGCACTATTGGCAACATCCCTTTGAATGAAACACAGCACTATTGAGTTCACAATCCCCACTGGGCCCAAGAATAGGGAGACATAACCTTTGCATCTCGGCATTGTGCGCTGAGATTCAAGTCTTCACCCCCAACGACCTCCACCTCCCGCCGAGAGCAGAGAGGAGAGAGAAGCAGTGTAAATGTCAGAGAGGAAAGCAGGCACTTCAAAATAGGATTTCTTTCTTTTCTTTTTTTTTATCCCTTCCCTCAACCCACCCAACCAAAGACTCTGAGGGTGCGATCCTCAAACACTGAAAAATCAAGGAGATTTACCTGACTACCTACCGCCTGTAGAGACTAAGATTTTAGTAATGTTTCTGAAAGAAGTCTCTTTCTCACCAAGGCTGTGGTTAGCTGTGGCCTAATGATTAGAGAGCTGGGCTAGTTACCTGAAGGTTGCAGGTTTGAGTCTCGGTGCTGGCAGGAGTTGTAGGATTGGAGGTAGTGAATGAACAGTGCTCTCTTCCTCCCTCAGTACTCATGACTGAAGTGCCCTTGAGCAAGGCACTGAACCCCCAGTTTCTCCCTGTGCACTGGATCTATATCTGCCCACTGCTCTGGGTGTGTGTTCACTTCTCACTGATGTGTGTGTGTGTGTGTGTGTGTGTGTGTGTGCACCTGGATGGGTTAAATGCAGAGCACCAATTCCAAGTGTGGGTTACCATACTTGGCAAATGTCACGGCTTTCACTTTCACTGTGTTTGTTTGATGGCAACAGTAAAAATGTTGAAATGTTATTAGATTTATTATAAGATTTAGCTGTTTTCTGTGTGAATATCTGTTGAAATGTTGAATGTTCATTATTCATTCCTCCAGTCTTCAGTGTCACATGATCTTCAGAAATCAAACAAAAACGCTAATGTGCTGCTCTAGAAACATTTCTGATTACTATCAATGTTGAACATAGTCATGCTGCCTCTATTTTATTAGTTAAAATGTATTCCAATTAATGAAAATGCCTTTATTGTTTTATTTTTAGTTTTTAATTAACTTTAACAACCTAGGAGGCAGCATGACTGTTTTCAACATTGATAGTAATCAGAAATGTTTCTTGTTGGTCAAAAAAAAAAAAAAAAAAAAAAAATAATAATAATAATATATATATATATATATATATATATATATAAAAACATAATTTCTTGAACTTGATGCACTAAAATAATAATAAATTATTAAAAATATTATAGTATCTCAATGATACTAAACTAATACTAACTTCATATTTTTTATACAATTATATTTTTTTAAATACAATTATTATTTATTGATTTATTTATAATAATTTATTAATTTATTTATCCATCTATCCCAAACTTTTAAATCTTAAATGTAAAATTGCTTCTACAATAAATATAAATTTTTTATATATTTTTGTTTTGTTTTAATATAGGCCTATTACAACTGAAAACAGTTATTTTAAATGTTAGTAATATTTTGCAACATATTATTGTCTTTTACTGTATTTTTCAGCAAATAAACGCAGCCATGGTGAGCAAAAGAGACTTCTTATAGAAGCAAAAAGCACTAGTGTTGGTCTTGTGCGCAAAACTTCAGCAGTTTTCATATGAACACTTTAAATACCTCAATATCAATAAACCCTAAACAGAATAATGCTGAAAGGAAACCAAGCTCTGATAATATCTGAAATGAGAAAATATCTTCTGAATACGTGCAAGAATCATAAAATGACTTTGGCAAGTCTTGAAATTTCCCCATATATAATTTATTGAATAATTCATTTATTATTTTGTTTTTATCTATTATCTATGTATTTAATATTAAATAGTATACAGTTCTTTGTAATCCTGTCTCAGTCCGTTGGTGTTTTGTATGTGTAAATCCGACTGTTCTCTCAGAGGTCCTTGTTTTTCTGTTTGGCGGGGACGTAGGGCAGTACAGTCTGAGTGCTCTTATCCGAAACCGTCTGTGTGCTGCTGTTCCGTAGCAGTTTTTTGGGGTTGAGAAGACCTTTCCTGGGTAAAGTGTGAGAGCTCATCACTGGCATCTTCACAGGAGAGGGTCCCGCAGACGCCGTTTCTCGACGCTTGTAGACGCCTGGCGGGTGTTCAGCGGGAGAACGAGTCAGAGGACTGTGCTCGCTGTCTGTATCTGGAGTCCCACAGTCCCCTTTATCGTCCTCCTCGCCGCCACCATCCTCTTCCTCGTCTTCATCGTCATCGCAGCACAAAGCGTGGTAGAGGATCTTGTCGCTAAAGCGAACACGTTCTCTGGTTTTCTGGCTGTGAGTGGAGCTGGATGCCTCCTCGCTGGAGGAGTCTGGGGTGACGATTAGGGGCCCGTTGGGGACGTGGAGGCCCCCGTTCATCTGTGAGTAGACGCTGGCTGTGGACAATGACGGCCTCCCCTGGCCCTCATCCGTCTCCTCTCGCTGTGATTTCCGGTTGGAGGCCTCGAGGAAGTTGCAGAAGTCCCATCCGTCGGAGAGCATGTCCTGGCCGAGGAAGTCCAGTCTGAAGGCCTCACCCAAACCACGCTCGCTACTCGACGTGCTGCTCGCCGTCGCCACCGTCCAGTCGTCAGGCTCCAGGTCGAAGTCGATATCTGATGTGAGTTTGTCGATCTGACCCACCACCTGCATCAGAGACAGAGACAGATGAAATAATCAGTTTGTGTTCCTCCATCATCAAAGATGCATTAGCATCACCTTGCAGGTCACTTTAATTTGACTTTGGTCAACTCAGGAGAAACCAAGCAGAGTGCAGAAATGATCCTAGGATCATAATGAATTTGATCAAACTGTTTGGACAAAAAATGGAATTGAGTTTAGAACCATTTGACTTGAAGGTTGTCCAACATGATATTCGAAGCGAGTGTCAATATATCAAATTAATAAACTAAAATTATTTTTGTGATTCCCAGACTCACTCAGTTGGATAGATACAGTACACCACATTTATCTGCATGCACTGCAAAACATTTTAATAATAATAAAAATAAATAAATAAATAAAAACAATTATTTTGCAAGTTTTTACACCCGTGTTTTAAGTAGTGCTATAATAAAACGTTTTTGTTTACATAATATATGTGTGTGTACTGTTTATATTTATTATGTATATAAATGTGTATACACACCATATAGTTTTGTTAACATGCATTTATATGTATTCATTTCTATGCAAATAATTTATATTATATATATATATATATATATATATATATATATATATATATATATATATATATATATATATATATACACATATATATATATATATATATATATATATATATATATATATATATATATAAATAATACATTTAATATATATAAACGTATGTGTGTGTGTGTGTGTGTGTGCGTGTGCGTGTGTGTGTGTGTGTGTGTGTGTGAGGACATATAGTTCGGTAAAAAAAAATAATCTTGGTTCAAAGTAAATATATAGATTCAAGAATATGTGCATAGTTATACTGGAAAACAAGGCAAAAACAATGTGAAATATTAATACAATGTAAATATCTGCTGAATTGTTATTTATTATATGATCAAAGCTGGACTTCCAGCATCATTACTCCAGACTTAATTAGGGGTTGGACAATAAATTAATTTGTTGCTAAATTATGCGTATTCCTGAAAGCATCGGGATTCTCTGTCGAATCGATTCTCAGCTTAATTTTTAGCATCAGATGGCATTGTGTGCTTTAAAAACAGACATATTCTGCTTGCTTCCACTTCCTTTCACACACCACTTGAACCTAAAATAATTGTTCATAAAGCTTGAAAAGGTTGAAGTGAATTACAAGTGTTCACAGTAAGCTGTTTACATTAACCTCACATCATAAAAGCATAAAGCCCAGGTCCTCATTATTCATGTCATCATTAATAACCCGTCACTCAATTAAAACCCGATTGCCCTTTGTTATTTCTGAGCTAATAGCATTTGACATCTCTTACTAAAGAGGTTTGTGAGGGGTTTCATTCATCCTGAACATCATATTTGTCATTTGATGATATGCACTCGTTCTAAATCTACATCCTCAAACAATGTGAGGTACAGTAGGTCATATATATATATATAAATAGCATGCATTAAATGAATGATGTCAAGCAGTCGTATCCCAAAAACGCCAGAGTGAACCCAACAATCTCTGTTCGCAGTGCATGTTTAAATATAGTATCAGCCGTTCAGTCAGTGATTACAGAAAGAGATGAGAAAAAGTGTCTCTGGTAACTCATCTGTTAAATCAGCGAGCGGATCACAGAAACACAGGCCCTCCTCTGGCTTTGGCTGCGGTGTAATCAGGGATTTAGAACTCCTAATTGCTCCTTTGGAGTCATTGTGCTGGATAAATGAATTAGGTTTTTAATCCTTCATGCCAGCAGGGCATATTCATCTGATCCTTCTGTGTTTACGCCACACAGTGACAGGAAAACACACATAAACCAAGACACCGTCTTACACAGGTCTGAAGAACATTTAGATAATTACTCCTCATTTCCTTATTATTCCTTCCTTATTATCTGAATCAACAATGAACTGATTACAAGGGAATAATATCTGTTTACTGCAGTCTTTGTAGAGCTGCTCCACAGCAGAACTGACTTCTGTTTGCATCATTGATTTTTCCCCTTGTTCATCTCTGTGAAGCTGTTTGGAAACAATCTGTGATGTATACAGCACTACAGAAATAAAGGTGACGGGTTTGTCTCAAGGCCACACAGATGCCTTCATTCAGATCTTATCAAGACTAAAGCCTGGGAAAACAACATTGTAAAAAATGTACAGTGTATTTTGGGTAGTTTTTTTTTTTTTACACCGAACAGTGCATTGTAGAGAATACAGTTCTTGAAACTATTAGAATCATGTATAATGCATTAATATAGTGCTTTTCACGATACACAATGCAACGCAGCTTTACAGGAAATAATGAAGTGGATGATCTTAATATCTTGATGCTTTATAGTCACATTAGAGCTGATATATTGTGTGGAGATACAAGCAGTTGATATTTACTATATAATATGCTGTTTGCTGTATGTACTGTACGCTGAATTATGAATTCTACATTAGTACTCAATTTGAACTTGTGGAAATTAAACTTTGAACTTCTAAGTAGAATTGTTTGTTTACAAGGATTTTTGGAGAAATGATCAAAGTTATGTTGTTCCCATTGATCACTGGGGCATGAATGATTAATAAAGTTTTCTAGTTGTATTTACACTGTTTTTATCATAGGTTTAGTAACTGGCTGTTTTGTAATATCTGGAATTCATGAACTATCCATTCAGACTTGAAAACAGTCTACTGTTATTGTGTATTGTGTATGTAGACATGCAGTTTTACCAAGTGTAACAGGCTTGCTATTTAGAAGAGTTTATTCAAGTGAACCCCACAATTTAAAGTCAGGGTATGTGATCTTGTTCAAAAGCATGTTTTGTTATGTTAGGATGCAAGTCTCTTCTCATCCCGATAGCAATCACTAAATGGTCTAAATATATTTATATAATCTGTGGAAGGTGTAGGAGCATATTCCTTGGTCTGAGGCACTATTATTGTTGTAATATGCGCTTTGTACTGTAATGTTTTCTCATCAGTGAATGAGACATGCTAATTTGACAGTGTTAATGTTATCCTCTGCTCTGCTGTGCGGGGTCATGTGATTAAAGGAGGCGTGGCTTCGGAGAGTGATTTGCAGGGAGGGTGGGATCTTATGCTTTCAAAGCTAGCTTGCTCTGATTGGCCAAAGTTCAATTTACTTATTCTCTTTGTTAATTTTGGCATCGATTTTACTTTATTACATACTCAGTATTACTTAAAGTAGTGCTATCAAATGATTAATCATGATTTGCAATATATATGTGAGTCTACTGTGTATATTGATTATGCATGTATAAACACACACACACACACACACACACACACATGTCTGTTTTTGTGTAAAGTGTGTTCATCCCATTGGCGTAATGGTTTTTATTCTGTACAAACTATATATTCTATGTCCCTTCACCAACCCTACACCTAACCCTAACCCTCACAGGAAACTTTGTGCATTTTTACTTTCTCAAAAAAACTCATTCTGTATGATTTATAAGTGTTTTGAAAAATGGGGACATGGCTTATGTCCTCATAAGTCACCCTCTCCTTGTAATACCTGTGTCATACCCATGCCATTATACAGAGTTGTGTCCTGATATGATACAAAAACAAGAGCACACACTCTCTCTCACACACACACACACACACACACACACACACACACACACACACACACACACACACACACACGCACACACACACACACACACACACACACACACACACACACAGAGACACACACACACACACACACACACACACATATATATATATATATATATATATATATATATATATATAGTAACAAGCAAAAACTTACAAAACAAGACTTAATATCTTATTAACATTTTGCTTCTCAAGTACATACACGTAAATACAAGAATGTTAAGATATTTTTTCTGGAAAACAAGGGATGTTTTTTATTTTTTATTTTGCTGTGTTGTTAAGAAGAAGATACTTAAAAAACAAAGAAAATAAAACAGCACAAAAAACATTCTAATACAAAACAAACAAATTATATATATATATATATATATATACTTTCTCCAAGTATTATTACTCCTTGGTTTTGAGGCTCTGCACTTTCAGTTCAATTCAAGTTTATCTGTATAGCGCTTTTTACAAAACAAATCATTACAAAGCAACTTTACAGAAAATTATGTTTCACAATATTTAGTAGTAGCTTATAAGTGGTGACTGATAGTTTGTGCGCGTAGGATTTTCCAGAAACGTTAATACAAGACGTAGTCAGCCAGACGATGAACATTATTAACAGCAGTTATTATATGATGCAGTCACACTTCATTTCATTTCTGGTGAGTAAAGCAGGTGTCACTGTCTGGGCAGTGGACTTTCTGTAACTTCTGCGGTTGTGTGTGTGTGTGTGTGTGTGTGCACTGAATGAAGGCTAGAGAAGCTTAACAACACACACCGAGGTGCTGAGGATGGAAGATGAATTGCTGGCCCAGGGCGGATGAGATAGCTTTGTTTACTAGATTACTCGTCCCGCAAAAGCAGGATTTAATTCAATCAGTGTTTTCCGGATAGTCTGGCACTGTTAAACATGTTTCCCAAACCCCTGTCATCCAAGAGAGGAGCGTAATTTGATCAATATTAGGTCCGTTATGACTCATGCCATTTTTAATATTAATTGGAACTGCACCACATCCTCACAGGAACAAGTGCACTGTCAGAAGAACTTATTTTCAATCCCAAATGAAAGGTGAAGTGTGTAATTTCCGAGCCACTGGAGGCACTAGACGTACACTCTTAAAATATAAAGTTTCTAAAAGGGCTTTTTCAGGTATATATGGTCTATTTGAAACATATCTATACAAAACAAACAAACCAACAGAAATATATATCCATATATAATAGCAATATGCAAAGCGATATGAACACATTTCTTCCTATACCAATCTTGTGCAAAAAGAAATCTAATAAAAAAACAAACAAACCCCACAGAAGAAATAACAACGTTTATTCACCGTTTATTCACCTTATACAGTCTGAAGTAAAGCATGCTCAATATAATCACCTCATTTCATTTAGTTAGTTTCACTGCTGGGTTTTAAAGAGCATTGATTGGACCAGTGTTGCTGTGTCGAGCAACATTTATCTACAATTAACTGGGGCAGGAGAAAGTATTTTAACATTGCAAAAAATACACACTTCACCCTCCTACCTCCCCACTCGAACCCAACAGAAACTGCTAACAGAAACAGAAAACAGCTAATTTCGCTCATAATGTCTGTTGTGCTGCGTAATCATCAGCCGCCGCCTCCGTTCCCATGGCTTTCTCTGGAGCAGGCGTTCCTCGGGGTAAACAAAATCATTCAAATGAGCTCGTTTAGGCAATGCCCTCACCCCACTATTGCTCCTGAAGCAATTTAGCTAGATCGCAGTGCAAGCTTAAAGGGTCTGCGCAACCCTTCTAGGTCACAGATGGGCTCGACGCAGCTACAGTGAACAGTAATCCTTGCACCTTTTCTCCGAGATGCAGAGAGAGTGAGTGGGCTACGGAGTAAATTATTAGGTAAACAGATTGCCTAAGTGTAAAGGATGAATGAACACATCAGGAAGAATCATTAGCGTTGGGACACATTGTGTTTTAACTGGAAGGAGCACAATGAGAACCTGTGATAGTAATTACAGTCTATAGGGTAAAACTCACATTCTTTTGTCAGCCTCGGCCCTCATAATGGCAAAGATTGCAGCTGGATTTTTCCGTTCGGAAAAGATTTGTCTTCCCACTCTGATGCTTTCAGCTGATGCTCGTCTCACTGGAGCTGAATTATACACCAGCAGCAGCTCAAGGAAAACAGCACATCGTGGCCGAGGAGGGCGAGACTGACACAAAGCCTGCGTTGTGGAACGATTATATCTGGTAGCACAACACCAAACAGGCATTTCAAAGCTACTTTTCTCAAAAAGTGTGAAAATGTATCATTAATATATTAATAGTTACAGTTTCGATACAATACGGTCAGTTACATTGTGTATTAGCGGTCATTTTTCACTAACTCTTTCAGAAGACCAGTAGGTGGCAACTCTCTCTGAATCTTTCAATCCAATGATTTGTTCAAACAAAGGGCTCAAATAAAAACACACGAAACCTGACTGTGTTTATGACTCATAGTTGAGTCATTGAATCAATCATTCAAGTGTTCGTTTTTATTTTTTTATTTTTTTATTTTTTTTTTATAATAACACTTATTCCTTCTGGAATGAGACTCAGATATGTGTTTCAGTAAGGTTATACTGTAATATACTGATGTGTAAAAAAATTAAAATAAAGGAATAAAGTAATAGCACAGTACTCATAAATGGTTTGTCACAACCAAATTACGTTAATAATAATAATAATAATAATAATAATAATAATAATAATAATAATAATAATAATAATAATAATAAATAAAATACATAATTAAATGAATATTTTTTTCTTTTGTTAATAAACAGTGTGAATTTACTGCTAAATTGCAATATATATAGAGATGAGGTTAGCCTGTATAGGATGATGCATCATCCAATATATGGTACTATTAAAGTGCACCCAATTATGGGTTATGAAACAATAGGTTGACAGTTATGTAATGTAAAAAAAAAAAGAAAAAAAAAAATATATATATAGTTATAATATGCATTTATTTTTACCTTATTTTTACCTTATTTACCTTATTTGATTTTTTTTTGAATTCCCCCTTTGCATGATGCTAATTTGCATCGATTGGTCCCTTTTTAATTTCATCATGTCCGTGATGCCCGCTAAAGCAGCATTTTTTCATTGATAATTTCTTCGTATTACACAAAATATGCCAGCAGGTAGCAAAAAACAGTGTATTATGTGCTATGTCTTAAGTCAACGAACGTATTCACTTGTTACAAAAACTGATCAGGCTTTATTAAAATGTGTGCATAATTGCATTCAATATATAAAGTCTAATTAAGTTGTTCAGATTAACAAAGCACGAGGTTTTCTTGCCTAATTAGCATTTTAATTGTTTGGTCAGACAGTTTGTGTATTATATATTGACATTCATAAATCGGGGATTAAACGTGCGAGATTGAAATGCTAAATGGCAGACTAACCCAGACTAACTCTCCATTCATTTAGTTTACGAACGAGATAAGCTATGTACCAGTTCATTTAAAGGGGGGGGGGGGTGAAATGCTATTTCATGCATACTGAGTTTTTTACACTGTTAAAGAGTTGTATTCCCTTGCTAAACTTGGTCAAAGTTTCAAAAATTAAGTTGTACGTTTGAAGGAGTATTTCTGTTCCAAAAATACCTCTTCCGGTTTGTCACAAGTTTCGGAAAGTTTTTTCGAGTATGGCTCTGTGTGACGTTAGATGGAGCGGAATTTCCTTATATGGGTCCTGAGGCACTTCTGCCGGAAGAGCGCGCTCCCATATAGCAGAGCACTGAGAGCACAACAGACTTCACTGATCAGAGCCAGAGCGTCGCGAAAAGTCACAAAAGAAGTGTGTTTTTGGTTGCCAGGGCAAGACAACCCTGCACAGATTACCAAAAGAGAAACAGCATTAAGGGACCAGTGGATGGAGTTTATTTTTACAGAGAATCAACGGAGTTGTGCAAGTGTTTGTGTTTGTTCCCTGCATTTCGAAGATGATTGTTTTACAAACAAGGCCCAGTTTGACGACGGATTTGCACATCGTTTATTTCTTAAGGATAATGCAGTCCCAAGGAAAAAGGGTCACGATCGTGTGTTGGAACCGCAGCCGGTGAGTAAAACTGCTTCAAATATCTCTGCCTCCTTGTTAGTGCATCCGCCTCCCATCGGAGACCGGGGTTCGAGCCCCGCTCGGAGCGAGTCGTTGCTGCTGCTGCTCTCGTTCAGTTTCAGCCTCTGGATCTGATTCTGGATCATAAATAAACAGCTGAATCTGACTATTAGCCATGGTTTGTTTTGGATGATGGGTTTTCCCTCACGGTAATGTCACAGCTTCCACATCCTCTCAACGCAAAAGCCTATTCGCACTCGTGATTCTTTAGCTCCGCCCACACGTCACGCCTCCAGCTGGTCGTGTTTTTCCGGGAAAAATCGGTACAGACTATCTTTCTCTTATGAATATAATAAAACTAAAGACTTTTTGGAGTTATGAAGGATGCAGTACTACTCTGTAGGTACTCAAGATTAACAGGATATTGAGTGAAAACGAGCATTTCACCCCCCCTTTAATTCACGAACAACATCTATCCGTTCATTCAACTCTTTCGCGAACTACGTGTGTTTCAGTTCAGTCATTTCATTCACGAACGATAAGATCTCGTTCATTGAAGGGTGTATTCATTCACTACATTCAACAAATCACATACTCCGTCACATCTCATACTCGAAGGCTATTGGCTCGAGGTTGAGTAATTCTTTGACAGGATGAAATGGTTGAAACGAGAAATGGATTGAGTCAGTGGATTGCGTGAATGAGAACGATTCGTTCACCTAAAAGATCGTTCAAAAAGAATGATTCATTCACGAACGACCCATCACTAGTGCAGCGTTACCGGGAAAACCACTATTTTACCACTCCAAAGTGGCACCTAGTGCCAAAGAATGAATTTGGACTGACTTTATCCCAAAATGGTTCACAAATTTTTCTCAACTGCTCACAGAACTTGTTGCAAATGTTGACGTTTAGATAAAAAACATAAATAAAAGCGTAATCATTTAATAGACTGTTGAGTTTTAGTGATCACTATTGTCAGAAAAATTACAAATAAAAATCCTTGTAGAAAATTCTTATAGATCAACCCGGCTGTAGCTAATCACCTGCTGATATTGAGAAAAATAGTAATCTTGCTTGTGTGATGCTGTGTAAATATCTTGTCTAGAAATAGCAGCTTCGGTATAACGTGTACAGTATACTGAGCATAGCATTTAGTTATTTCAGTGCTTGCAATGTTATTTCTATTTCTATCCGCAGTGATTTGAGCGGTAATTGCAGTCGGTGCGGAGCAGGTAACGGTGGAAGAGGTTAGCAATCCTGAGAGTGACAGCTGACTCTGTGCCAAAGCCTCCTGCAAAATGTCATCTGTGGCGCTGATCCGTGAATAACACGCACTGGAAAGGCGATGCAAAGGCAACGCAAGGCAACTCTGGAGAACAGAGAGAAATACACGTGTTTCAGCTGAACCCTGTACTGCACAGAGGTCACCTACATTTATGTTGAACATATTCGCTGCTTTAGAATCATGTGCGCAATTTAACTGATCCTTTGCTGATTTCATACATATAAATATGTTAAATTTGTTATAAATTATAAGCATGCAAATTAAATGATAAATAATAAATATGCACACTACTGGTCAAACGTTTGGAATATATAGATTTTTAAAGAAGTCTCTCATGCTCAGCAAGGCTATATTATTTTGAAATATGTTTTTACAATATAACATATATGTTTTCTATGTGAATATATGATCAAATGTGATTTATTCCTGTGATGTGCATCTGTACTTTCAGCATCATTCCTCCAGTCTTCAGTGTCACATGATCTTCAGAAATCATGAAAATATGATGATATACTGCTCAAGAAACATTTCTGATTATTAGCAATGTTGAAAACAGTTTTGTTGCACAATATGTTTGTGTAAACAGAAAATGCTATTTTCCTGAACGTTTTATTCATCAATCAATCTTTTAAAATGCATCATGATATCCACAAAAATAGTAAGTTTAATGATGCAGCGTTCAGCTCCACAATAACACTGCTGTCCTATTACAACTCTGCTGAATCCTGAAATCCTGTGCTGTGATGATTGTGGGCATTTATAAAACTCTACAACAAAAAGACTAAACAATATGAGTGTTTGTTTTCATGCTTTCTTTGTCTCAAACAACCAGTGCCATCAGGCTACTTTATATAACAGCACACAGACCAAAAAGAAATAATTTCCATCAACTCAAAATAGCTATTGGAAACAAGTTTGTCAGGGAAACTTTTCAGGGCTCTGAATGATCCATTATATAATATCCAGCCTCTGGCATGAATTTGCCCAAGAATCTGATTGAAATGTGAGCAGTATAGTAACAGAGAGCTATTAAAACAGCCTCTCCATAGTTAGAGGCCGAATGTGATGATTAGGAACTGCAAACAATTACTGCAACAGTGTCACACGCTGATTTCAAAGTGAACCGTTGGTAAATATTTCCTTAATGTATTTCGCTCATGTGGCGTTTGAGATTTCCAGGCACATAGGAATCTATTCATCGTCCTCTCTTTTTAGTGCTCTAGTTTGGACGTCAAGCGGGATGTCATCCTGCTCCCTACTTTCTATTTTGTATATAATGACATTTAGTTGCCAACAGAAAAAATAGTTTCTTACAAACCTAGGAAATTAAGTCAAATGTACCATTTGTTTACAGTTACAGTGTGCTTTTCTATATGTTTTTCACTTGCTATTACGTGCATCAAACATGTATGCCTTTATTCTTGAAAGATGTATAGTGTCACCCAATCAGATTCTGGGGAGTCTACAGGAGTAAGTTATCAGTGATACTGTGCATGAAAAGAAATCAAATCCTGTGTCAGTAAGATTTCATGTTTCTTTGTGAGACAGACCTCCGAGCTCTAACGAATGATCTGGGTCGCGCAGACCTGACTGGTTAGAAGTGTCACTCATCCCGTGCGGGGGGTGTGAAGTGCGGCTTTGAAGTGCTCCCCCCGACCGTTAGCAGCTAATTATCCCGTCATACATGCAAGCAAGGGCTCCGGCATTCATTAAGCACACAACACCCTCCTTTTTATCTATACTCTGAAATAATTTTTCAAGCAGACCTTAGCACATGCTGCACATTCACAAACACCATGAGTGGGGTGATGAGGCTCTCAACAGCTGGATAATCAGAAGCAGCATAGAATAACAGCTGTATAATGGGTGTCAGTCAATGGTGGCGAGTCTTGTGATCCGCTGCATACATTCCTCTGCTCCTAATCGCAGTGGAATTGTCAAAAGCGATCATAATTTTCCCTCTCTTCTTCCAGAGGCTCAGCTGGCTGCAGTCATTTCAAACTCTGCTGAAGAATTATGTGGGCCACGGCTGTAGATATGCTAAGGCTATCTTTAGATATAGGCTTGGCTAACTTGGGATGTGGGTTTGCTGGTTAATAATGGCTCTGTGAGCGGTGCTGTGATACTGACTGGGCCACTCTCCGGAGCTCTTTTACGCAACTTACTGAATGCATTACCTCAGGCATACAGCCAGTCAGAAGTCAGAACCACATATCAGCACATATTCATCACCATTTCAAATAGGGTTAATTTAGTTTAATTAATGTAATCTTTGCCGTGTTATTACCAGGTGGCTAGCACAGGTTCTTTAGGCTATATATGAATTATTCATTGCAAACAAGTCACACATGAATTATTAAACATACAAATCACTTAAATCAATGTCCTGGAGTACTGCCAGTCATTTGAAATTAAATAATCACACTTTTGCATTTCTGACAGGATCATATTATGAATGTGTTACAAATGTGTTATAAATGTACTGTATATAAACAAAGTGCTTCTATAATGATAACACATCTATGATGACTATAGTATCTATCATAACTTTTTTTCTGTCCCCATATACTGCCAGCTAGTCAAAATAAAATATTCAGGTTCTTTCTCTTTTTCCATTGCAATTTATCACATATGTTATCAATGCAGGTTAGACTTTAGTTTGAAGGAGACATTTATTGAACTATCATGGCGGCGCATCCACACACAGCAGCTTCTCTCTGTCCAGACAGAACGGTGTTTTCATGTTTTTTTGTCTTGTGAATAGCAGTGTTTTTGTACATCATCATCGCGTCTACCTGTCTGTAAGCGTGCATACAGTCGCGAGTTTCTGTCGATGTCGGCAGAACCGCATTTTTTACAGTGCACGCAGAACAGCTGTGGAATCTCGGTCTCCTACAGAGGCCTACACCATCACAGACCCCCACTACTGCATCTCGCCCACAGCGGAGGTGCCACAAGCGGTGTGAGAGGAAGCAGAAGAGGGGTACTGAGGTATCTGGGCTAGGCTAACGGCTAACCCACACAAGCCATCTATCCCCACCATCTTACTGGCTAATGTACGCTCGCTGGACAATATAGTGGACTACATTTAATTATTGCGTTCATTAATTATTGCGTTTATTGTGTTTTGGTGTCCACAGAAACTTGGCTCAGCAACAGCGTTCCAGACGGCGTTATTCAGCTCGACCAGCTGACGTGCTATCGAGCAGACAGAGCTCGCGACACGGGAGGAAAAACCCGGAGCGGCGGGCTTTGTGTTTACATCAGAGACGCGTGGTGCCGCGATACTATTGTGATCAGCAAACACTGCTCACCCCTGGTGGAGTTTATGATTATTAAGTGCCGGCCGTTCTATCTGCCGAGAGAATATACTGCCATACTGCTCATTTCAGTTTACATTCCCCCGAACAACAGCAACAGGAACGACGCAATGAACTGTACCACATCAGTGAGCAGCAGACAGCACAACCAATGCTTTCTCATCATAGCTGGGGATTTCAACCATGGTGTCTTAAAGAGTGTGTTTCCAAAAATACACCAACACATTAACTTTCCAGCATGAGGTAATAACATTTTGGACTTTGTTTACACCACACGGAGAGGAGCTTGCAAAGCCGTGGATGACAGGGGAGGTCTACAGACTCCTGACGACACGGAACGCTGCCTTCAGAGCTGGAGATCAGGTGGGCCTGAGAACAGCCAGGGCAAACCTGTCCCACGGCATCAGAGAGGCTAAGAGACAGCACTCCGGGAGGATCGACTGATGATGCCATCTCCACTGCTGTCCATTCAGCACTCACACATCTGGACAAAAAGGACTCATATGTCAGAATGCTGTTCATAGACTTCAATTCAGCATTCACCACAATCATCTCTCAACAGCTAATTTCCAAACTGATCCAACTGGGGCTCAACACTTCACTGTGCAACTGGCTGTTGGACTTTCTGACTAGAAGACCTCAGGCAGTAGGGGACGGCAGTAACACATCCAGCACCATCACACTGAACACTGGGGCCCCCCAAGGATGTGTGCTGAGCCCCCTCCTCTTCACTCTGCTGACCCATGACTGCACACCGTCACACAGCTCCAACCTCTGTGTGCACACAAGCCCCCCCACCACCGAGCTCCCACATCCCCAGGTCCTTCCACCCCCCACCCCACTAATATACGATGGCATGCACCCGTCACTTTGTGCAGCATTGGTCTGCTCACTACGTCATTCAGCACGGAACTGCCATCATTCTACTACCTCTTCAGTCAGTTAAACAAAATAACTGCTCTTGAGCCCTTTGTCACTTTAATCAGACTGAATAAGCTTATTTTTTGCACTAAAACCCTTTTATCTGCACTGTTTGTTCACTTCACAGATCTGCACTCTACCTGCCATGTGCCTTGCGCTGCTTTATTTAACTTTATTTTTTATTGTATTATGTCTTTTTTTTACATTCCCTTATTGTATAGTTGTTTCTGTTATTTTATATTTGATCTAGATTTTTAGGCTCTACTGTCAATGATATCTGTATGCACCGGGGGTCTGAGAGTAACGCAATTCGATTCTCTGTATGTGTGTACTGTACGTACATGTGGAAGAATTGACAATAAAGCAGACTTGACTTGACATACCTGTATTATGCCCTTTTTGACAATATGTAATATAAGTCTCTGGTCTTCTCAGAATATGTCTAAGTTTTTTGTGCCTGTCTCTTTAAATGCAAATGTGCTGCTGCTCCAGGCCCCCATTCTAGAATAGAGCTGTGTGTGGTTCTGCTTATCATGTTTATCGCATTGTAATTTTGCATTTTAAACCATATTTGTTTAAACTTCTGATAAATGGTTTTCTAAGCAAAACTTTATAGAAAGTGTCTGTAACAGCATGTGAGTACTAAACTAAGTTCACAAGTTTACTGTAAAAACACACATGAGTTACAAAAACAGTGGGTTATGCACGTGAAGGTAAACAGCTGGGAAATAAATTGTTAGTTTATATTAGATCTGTGTGGCAGCAGCAATATACAGTAAATAAATCCACCCCTGGTCTCCTCTGAGGCTGGGACTCTAAACAGTGTTCTGTGCTCAACTGTGAAGCCAAAGACAGAACAGTTAGTGTGCTTTGCTCTGACTTTAGCAATGGCATTAGATCCAGTACACTGTTGTTGCTTGCGAAATCAAAATGACAATATATAAGGACAATATATTAATACCATGAGGACAGTCTAAAAGAGACACACAACATATATACTATTGGCAACCATCTGCAAACTCAAGGAACAACACTGTAACACACATTTGCATGAATAGTCACAGGTCAATGGCATACATTTTAAACACAGAGGCAGACGAGTCCTTAAAATGTAAAATATAATTTTTTTCTGATTGTTATTAGGGTGGTTGACAAACAAGAGGGCCCCTGGTTTCCCAAAACATCACTAATAACACAATCATTATGAAAATTAATAAATTGGAAGTGTCTGCACTTAATTTCTATCAATCAATTATAAAATTCTCTCTCTCTCTCTCTCTCTCTCTCTCTCTCTCTCTCCCTCTCTCTCTTTCACACACACACACACACACAGACACACACACCTGTTACTAGGAATGTAGGATTTCCATTCTAGAGAAATTCTTAAATCATGTTAATCATTCTAAAGTCACTACTTAGAAACCTCAGATCTACATACGTGGCTTGTATTGAAAGATTCGTGAATGAACAGTGTGATTATATTTTATTTATACCTTCATAATTGTGATTGAATATTATTCGTATCGTCATTATATGGTTTGTTTATCGATGCATATCTCTTCATTAATTTTCAAGTTTGACCACTTGCTGCATTTCCTTTTATGTCATTCAGACCAATACCAAACTATATGCTTACATGGGACCACTCTACCATGACCTCGAAAGACATTTAACATTAGCTGTACCACTCACACTTGTTGACATAAATTCATCAGGTTTCTCTTTTGTTTTATTTTTCTCATGTTAACTTATGACTTTTCTATCTTACTCCATAGATGACAACGTTAAGTTGATTAGAATTCAATCACTGAATGACCAATAAGATGCTTTTCAGATGTCCCATACAAATTTTTGTACCAAGAGGAACACGATTAGTAAGTATAAGTTGAAGTGTTATAAGCTAACGCTATAGAACATTATTTACTTTATGTGTAAAGGTCAATTTCAGTTTGTGAGATAATTTAAATTTAAAGAAAGGGAAGAGGAAAATCTAGAGCATTATAGTTAAAAGCAAACTGTAAAAGACTGACACAGATTGCATTAATCCATTTATTGGTATATATATATATGTATATATATATATATATATATATATATAGTATTTCTTTACTTTTGTTGATTAGACTTTATTTGTTAAATCTACAGCATTAATATTATTTGACTACTTGAATTTCAATACATTTCTGAAGTCGTTCACTTAACTGTGTAGTGTGTTATGTTTCGTTGCTGTGGTTGAATTTAAAGGGTACATAAAGTGAACCTAAGTTAAAGATTAATTTGTATTAATTTCATAATACATTTTATTTTATAACATCATTTGCCTCAGAAACAGCTAGATAAAAGGATCAATTAGGATTTTTAACTCAGGCTCTTATCATGTCCAGCAGTAAAGTGATAAGGGGCTACAATTGTACATATTTATTAAATCTTTCTTATTACTTATAAAACCCTGAATGGTTTAGCACCTCAGTATTTGAACAAGCTCTTTTTACATTATAGTCACCCATGTCCACTGTTTTCTCAAAACTCAGGCAATTTGATAATACCTAGAATATCAAAATCAACTGCGGGCGGCAGATCCTTTTCCTATTTGGCGCCTAAACTCTGGAATAACCTACCTAACATCGTTCGGGAGGCAGACACACTCTTGCAGTTTAACTCTAGATTAAAGACCCATCTCTTTAACCTGGCTTACACATAACATACTAATATGCTTTTAATATCCAAATCCGTTAAAGGATTATTAGGCTGCATTAATTAGGTAAACCGGAACCGGGAACACTCCACATAGCACCCGATGTACTTGCTACATCATTAGAAGAATGGCATCTACGCTAATATTTGTCTGTTTCTCTCTTGTTCCGAGGTCACCGTAGCCACCAGATCCAGTCTGTATCCAGATCAGAGGGTCACTGCAGTCACCCGGATCCAGTACGTATCCAGACCAGATGGTGGATCAGCACCTAGAAAGGACCTCTACTGCCCTGAAAGACAGTGGAGACCAGGACAACTAGAGCCCAGATACAGATCCCCTATAAAGACCTTGTCTCAGAGGAGCACCAGGACAAGACCACAGGAAACAGATGATTCTTCTGCACAATCTGACTTTGCTGCAGCCTGGAATTGAACTACTGGTTTCGTCTGGTCAGAGGAGAACTTACCCCCAACTGAGCCTGGTTTCTCCCAAAGTGATAAAGTAGTTATGTTATACATGTGTTCAAAATGTCTTATAAGCAGTAAACTTGCTGAAACAGAACTGAAACCTTTACTATGAAGATTATGTAACATAACTCTCTTTCTGTCTCTATAAATGGTGCATTTAGGTGTGTAGGATGATGTTCACGGTGCCTGAGTCACGGGTTGTTTCGAATCGAGCAAAGTCTTTGAGAATAATATGTAGAAATACTCTCAACGAGGACCTGAAACAAGATGTATAAAGCTGCTTTTCTGCAATAGACTAAATGTTTGCTCTTTCCTCTGCCCGATGCCTTGCTTTTTACAGAGAGAAACATTATAAAACATCAATTCTGATAGCATGTTCACCATTGGTAAAGACTGAGGCAATGTGCAGCACTACTCGTTAATGAATCAGAATGTATACAAAATGAATCAGCTCCGCCCACGAAAACAATCATCTTAGACACATTTGCCTTCAATGATATTAACAGAGGCCTTGCCAAAGAAATATTTACACAAAGAAAACTGCAGCGAACCCACAGCCTGACTCTTAATGTATACTGTCAGCGTGTGCTGTAGTTTCTTCCTCACATTGAACCTCAGGATTATATAATGAAGTCATTTCATCAGTGAAACATGTGATCTCAAAACAGATTCTGAGCATGCACTCGATTGGTTGAAGCATTTGCTTATGGCAGTCTTTAGAGAAAGAGCAGAGTAATCCGAATTGCATTCTCATCACGTAACTGATATTCTCTGGATTTTCCGAAAGATTTTCTAATACTTAAATTTGAATATTTTTCACATTGTGACTTCATGACGCAGTTTGCAATATACTTCAGTCTCTGTAACCACCACTTTTCATAAACGACTTTTCTCATCACTTTGATGAAACAGTGGGGAGTTTATTTAGACTACCTGACGGTGGCTTAAAGAGAGTAATTTGTACGTTATAATGGTGAAACCTACTGCCTACTCTCAGTGGCTGACAGTATAATTGGATGTAAGACAGGGAAGCACATTCGAAAAGACATAATAGAAGCATATTAGTCACTAATTAAGTCACATGCATTTTCTCTTCCCTTGACACATTCATCATGCTTTCAATCCCTTCATGTGTTACTCAGTGTGGAGCTGTGTTTATACGCGCATGTTTGACAGAGAGAGAAATGCACACAAAAGGGTGCATGGGTAGTAATTAACTCTCAGCAGATATAACCTGGATGACACACTGGAAATGGCCAACAAATTGCAAACTGTTATGCCAACTGAGCTATAGAAAGTCTGATTTTCACACCACTTTTGTGGAGGTAAAGCAATTAAAGGTGCTTTAAGCGATGTCAGTCATTTTTTCTAAACATCTGATGCTAAAATAGACCGAATACTGCTGAGCCATCATTAAATACATAAATGGAAGGGAGTTTTCTCATTGGCAAACAAACAAACAAACAAACAAACAAAAAAAGAAGAAAAAGAAAATCTTTACAAAACAAATCCTTGCATTATTTGAAAGAATTATATTTGTAGATGTATCACCTATTATACCAATATTTGAAGCCTTTTCAAAAGTGATTGCCTGACTTTGAGAGCAACTTTTCACACTGAGGATAAATAAATAAATTAAAAAAACCAACCAACCAACCAACCAATCAATCAATCAATCAATCAATCAATCAATCAATCAATAAATCAATCAATCAATAAATACATAAATAAATAAAATGTTGCATTAAATAAAACATCAAATAAAATTTCAGCTAGTTTCCAAGGCAACATATCCCAGTTCTCATTTACTTTAACTTGATGAACTAAAATAGCAGCAACAAAATAAACTATATAAATAAATGTTTATATAAACTATATAGACATATTTAAAATAACCAGTAACTACATACATACATACATACATACAATCTCTTTCAAAATAAACAACAACAACAACAAAAAACTAAGATAATTCATGACACTATACTTAATTAAATGATACTAAAACAACACTAGAGTGAAAACCTTTTGAATATGATGATCAGGGTAAACTAACCTCTGGTAAACATGTATATTATTTAGCGTATGCAATGCTCAGTGGTAGAGCATTATGTTAGCAGTGCAAAAGGCTGTGGGTTCAATTCCCAGGGAACACACATACTGGTAAAAAATAAATAAAATAAAATGTATAGCCTGAATGCAATGTAGGTGGCTTTGGATAAAAGTGTATGCTAAATGCATAAAAAAAATAGATTAAAATTAATAATAAAAAAATATTTGTTTATCCTTTTCAAATTAATCTTCACACATTGTGTCATTTTCTTCAGCATTAATGAATGTTTGCATCTTTACAAAGCTAAGCAGATCATACTAGAATCAATTACATGCACGATGACGTGATAATTAATGAAATAATCTTTGCAGATCCAGGTGTGAATCTCAAGACATCCATCAAAACCACAGTAACTGATAACATGAGCGTCAGCTTGAGATCATATTGCAGTTGCTGTTTGTTTTTATCCAGCAGTGGATAGAAGGTTTTGCCGTGCTTGTCATTTTCTTAACCTGAGATGTTTGGATGCGTCCTGTTTTATCTCTGCAGTTTTCTGCCAGACAGTATTTTCCCAGACTGTGGTTTGCGCTTCGTCACTCACAAGACAAAATCGGGGCTTGAAATAGCATGGGTCTGGAGACTGTGAGGAGGACTCTCTCGTCTTATTCATAAGCCGCGTTTCCACCGCAGGAACTTTACCCAGGAACTAGGGACTTGGTCCGGTACTTGGTGTGTTTCCACCGCAGGAACCAGGAACTAAATAAAAGTTCCGGGTAAAAAAATGCCCCCCAGAAAGTCCCTGCTGGCAAGGTGGTACTTTTTTAAAGTTCCGGAACTTTCGGGGGCGGGACTTTGGCGCTAAACATGCTGATTGGTTGAGTTCACGCAGCATTGGTTGAGTTCAACCACCATTTATTCGGATCAACATTTTCAAAATATTACTGTTATTGTGTCATGAAATGTAATTTTAAAAGAATTTCAGGCGAGAATGTAGTTGTTTGAAACTCAAATCTGTTGTTTATTTATAAAGACAGCGCCTATTTAAAAATGTGTTTCGCCGATCTCGTAGACGGTGAGCTCCACTCGATCAGCGGGAGCTCAGTCCTCATGTATCCGCAGAGAGCAGCCTCTCCTGGGATAGACCTTCTGATATGTGCCGCTGGCTCTGATGTGTCTTTAGTGGTTAAACATAAAATATAATTCAGCTGCGGGGTAAATCTAACAGGTTTTCTTTGGTCTGTATTCAATTTATCTATATGTTAAAATGAAAATAAAAAGGCAAGTCTATATAATATTTCTTTCATTGTAATGGCTGTATATAACGTTACACTTATCCCTGAACTAAGTACATTTCTACAGCTGTTATTATGTTTAAATGAAAATGAAAGGAGGCAGTGGTATTTTATATCCTATTTCGTTTTATTGTAAATATACTGAGGGGAAAATTGCAGTAGCCAAAGCGATCTGAGTTCACGCAGCATTGGTTGAGTTCAACCACCATTTATTCGGATAATTTTCAAATATTACTGTTATTGTGTCATGAAATGTAATTTTAAAAGTATTTCAGGCGAGAAGTAGTTGTTTAAAACTCAAATCTATGGTTTATTTATAAAGATCATGCCTATTTAAAAAATGTGTTTCGCCGATCTCTTCGACGGTGAGCTCCACTCGATCAGCGGGAGCTCAGTCCTCATGTATCCGCAGAGAGCAGCCTCTCCTGGGATAGACCTTCTGATATGTGCCGCTGGCTCTGATGTGTCTTTAGTGGTTAAACATAACATATAATTCAGCTGCGGGGTATATCTAACAGGTTTTCTTTGGTCTGTATTCAATTTATCTATATGTTAAAATGAAAATAAAAAAGGCAAATTTATATAATATTTCGTTTCATTGTAATGGCTGCATATACACATTTCCCTGAACTAAGTACATTTCTGCAGCTGTTATTATGCTTAAATGAAAACGAAAGGAGGCAGTGGTATTTGATATCATATTTCGTTTTATTGTAAATATACAGTAAGGAAAATTGCAGTAGCCATGAAGACCAGACTGAAGTTATCAAGTACGCTGCTGTTTATAGATTTACCGGACTTGCGTCGTCGCGGACATCACACTCCTGAGACGAATGCACAAAGTCTGAACCAACTACCGAGGATGCACGTCCAAAATCAGCGTACTTTTTTTTTTTTTTTTTTTTTTTATCAGCGGTACTTTGTATTGAGAAACGCGCAGACCTACGTCACCAGTCTGTTTGCCTAATCTTCCCGGTACTTTACACCGCGGTGGAAACGCAGAAAGCAACAGGTCTGGGGGGAAAAAAGTTCCTGGGAAAAAAAGTTCCTGGTACAAATGTTCCGGGTAATTTCGGTGGAAACGCGGCAATAGACTCTCATTCTGTCTGTGATACAGGCCATCAGATCGATGTTTCTCTGGCCCACACTGCATCTGTTTAAATAGCATCCCCTTTCTCATTTAGTAAATCCCATATATCATTACCCAACAAATGAAACTCGCTTTACCATACTGAAGTGAAAATACCAGCATTCGGGATAAAGAGAGTTTTTATACTGCATGAGGCATAGCAGCAGCAGATCCATTTCCATTTCTCCATTCTTTTTGTTTTGGACTTTTCCAAGCTATCGTCAGAAGTACCTTGACACAGCCAGGAAGGGTTCACAATCAGTGATGCGGTGATTTGATGGAGGGCATGGCAGGACCTGCGGTGGAAGCAGGAGGAGACAGAAACAGTGACTCGATTGCCTGAACTGAGAAACATGAGCCACGCTGTTCAGTCTGCTAAATCAAGAGAACAAAGCCTTTTGATTTTGTGTATTAGTATTCAGATAAATCACAGGGGGTGTAGTGATTTAAAATCAGCTGGGCTGTGGAACAATATTAGCAGTTTATGTTATGAATTTCTATGCATATTTGAAAGGATGTTAAATGACTTAAGGAGGCAGTTTAAAGGATTCTTCACCCTCAGCGTTGATACTGATGGCTTTTTTTCTTCCCTAAAAGTCACTTGGTATTACAATCATATGAATATTTTGCTATGTGGTGAAAAAAACATTGCAATATTGTTATTTTGGGTTTTCAATTTCAATGTCACAATAAAATTGAACTAGTGTAATGGTAAAACCAGCTATAATTATCTGGTGTATATTTGTAGCAATAGACAACAATACATTGTTTGGGTCACAATTATTGATTTTTCAATTTTTCAATTTTGTGATTATGCCAAAAATCATTAGGATATTAAAATATCATGTTCAATAAAGATAGATAAATAGTAAGATTAGTAAAGGTTCTACCGTAAATATGTAAAAACTTAATTTATGATTAGTAATATGCATTGCTAAGAACTTCATTTGAACAATTTTAAAGATGATTTTCTCAATATTTAGGCTTTTTTGCTCCCTCAAAGTGCATTATTTCTAGATACAGCTGATAAGTATTGAGACTACATACTTCATGCTCATACTTGACAATCTATACAATAGACCTCATGAAGGGTGACTAAAGTCTTACACGAACACAAACACAAATATTCACTCTTCTTCTTCAACTAGTTTTGGGTCAGCATTACCAGAAACAAATTCTATTAGGCTAATTTAATCAGTAAATCTATGAAGCATCACATCTGATTTAAAGCATTTTACTGATCAACCGTGGGATATAATCTATAACTGTCCTGTTTCTCACTGTGAAGCTGCTTTGACACGTCTGTATTGTATAAAGCACTACAGAAATAAAGCTGACTCGACTATACAAACTACAATGACCTGAATACATAAACACGTACTTGAACTGGCATTCATTAAAAAGAGATTAAAACAGAGCAAATGTAGGTGTTTGTACTGATGGTATACACGCTCATTTGGGAATGAGGATTGACAGTGTTTAATTAGTTATTTCAGTATTTTGGATTATTTTCTCATGCACTCGAGCCAAGACCAGGGCACGTCTGCATTCACACGTTCAGAGGTCCTCAGGCCAGGAGTGAAAGATGAGCTTCATTCCTTCCTCTCAGTGGGAAAGATCGAGGTTTGCTTCCAAAACAACAACGAGCTCTAATATAAGACGAGTTTACGAAGCTCAGCAGCTGCTTCCTGCTTTCACAGTTAGTTATCACCACCCAAAATCTTCAATGGCGTCGGCGTTCTGCCAAACATGCTTTCAGTGCTGTTATTAACGCGACTTCAGCTGAGAGACGTGAAATATGACACGTCCGTGTGATGGATCGGCATCTCACAATGCTACACCTTACAATTCATCTACATTTAAGGGTTATATTTGCAGAGTAATTGTGTTAATTATCTGTATCAAATCACAGTACAGAGAAAAAGAAACTGCAAACAGATCTGACTGAATTTAACAACAGACGAGATGCAACTACGCCACACACACACACACACACACACACACACACACACACACTGAGTCTGTCAGACCCATTTTAAGAGCTCACCAGAAATACACTGTACACACGTCATCATCACAGTCGAAAATGAAGAAATAACACTATCTCCTGCTATAACGGCATTACTTCACCTAAACGAAGAAATGACTCCTCGTCTAAACAGTGTTGGACATAAATAGACAGGATGACAGAACGATAGAACGATAGAATGATAGATAGAACGATAGAACGATAGATAGAAAGAACGATAGAACGATAGAACGATAGAACGATAGATAGATAGATAGATAGATAGATAGAAAGAACGATAGAACGATATATAGAAAAAACGATAGAACAATAGATAGATAGAACGATAGAATGATAGATAGAACGATAGATAGAACGATAGAACAATAGATAGATAGAACGATATAATGATAGATAGAACGATAGATAGAATGATAGATAGATAGAACAATAGAATGATAGATAGAATGATAGATATATAGAACGATATAATGATAGATAGATAGAACGATAGATAGATAGAATGATAGAATGATAGAATGATAGATAGATAGACCGATAGAATGATAGATAGATAGAACGATAGATAGATAGATAGATAGATAGAATGATAGAACGATAGAATGATAGATAGATAGAACGATAGATAGATAGATAGATAGATAGATAGATAGATAGATAGATAGATAGATAGATAGATAGAATGATAGATAGATAGAACAATAGAATGATAGATAGATAGAACGATAGATAGAACGATAGATAGATAGAACGATAGAATGATAGATAGAACGATAGATAGAACAATAGAACAATAGATAGATAGAACGATATAATGATAGATAGAACGATAGATAGAATGATAGATAGATAGAACAATAGAATGATAGATAGATAGATAGAATGATAGATATATAGAACGATATAATGATAGATAGATAGAACGATAGATAGATAGAATGATAGAATGATAGAATGATAGATAGATAGACCGATAGAATGATAGATAGATATAACGATAGATAGATAGAATGATATAATGATAGATAGATAGAACGATAGAATGATAGATAGATAGAATGATAGAACGATAGAATGATAGATAGATAGATAGATAGATAGATAGATAGATAGATAGATAGATAGATAGATAGATAGATAGAACAATAGAATGATAGATAGATAGAACTATAGATAGAACGATAGAACAATAGATAGATAGAACGATAGAATGATAGATAGATAGATAGATAGATAGATAGATAGATAGATAGATAGATAGATAGATAGATAGATAGAATGATAGAACGATAGAATGATAGATAGATAGAACGATAGATAGATAGAACAATAGAATGATAGATAGATAGAACGATAGATAGATAGATAGATAGATAGATAGATAGATAGATAGATAGAATGATAGATATATAGAACTATAGATAGAACGATAGAACAATAGATAGATAGAACGATAGAATGATAGATAGATAGATAGATAGATAGATAGATAGATAGATAGATAGATAGATAGATAGATAGATAGATAGATAGATAGATAGAACGATAGAATGATAGATAGATAGAACTATATATAGAACGATAGAACAATAGATAGATAGAACGATAGAATGATAGATAGAACGATAGATAGATAGAACAATAGAATGATAGATAGATAGAATTATAGATATATAGAATGATAGAATGATAGATAGATAGAACGATAGATAGATAGATAGATAGATAGATAGATAGATAGATAGATAGATAGATAGATAGATAGATAGAATGATAGATAGATAGAACGATAGATAGATAGAACAATAGAATGATAGATAGATAGAACGACAGAATGATAGATAGATAGAACGATAGATAGATAGAACAATAGAATGATAGATAGATAGAACGATAGATAGATAGATAGAACGATAGATAGATAGAACGATAGAATGATAGATAGAATGATAGAACGATAGAACAATAGATAGATAGAACAATAGATAGATAGATAGATAGATAGATAGATAGATAGATAGATAGATAGATAGATAGATAGATAGAATGATAGATAGATAGAACGATAGAATGATAGATAGATAGAACGATAGATAGAACGATAGATAGATAGAACAATAGAATGATAGATAGATAGAACGATAGATAGATAGAACAATAGAATGATAGATAGATAGAACGATAGAATGATAGATAGAATGATAGATAGAACGATAGATAGAACGATAGAACGATAGAACGATAGAACGATAGATAGATAGATAGATAGATAGATAGATAGATAGATAGATAGATAGATAGATAGATAGATAGATAGAACGATAGATAGATAGATAGATAGATAGATAGATAGATAGATAGATAGATAGATAGATAGATAGATAGATAGATAGATAGCAGAAACGGTTTTCTGATTAATGAATAGCTGTGTGTCTGACCCCTCACACGCTAAGGCCGCGCTGGTAACTTTAGCCCCAGATAGAGAGAATCAAAGAGAAGAGAAGAGAGATCTATCCTTCCGGGGAAGAGATGGAGAGAAGGAGACAAGTGACTAGCTGATGATGAGTCAATGGATGAGATGGGCCTGAGAGAGAGAGAGAGAGAGAGACAGAGGGAGAGAGAGAGAGAGAGAGAGAGAGAGAGAGAGAGAGAGAGAGAGAGAGAGGCCAGACAAGGAGAGAACAGCAGGGAGGAGTGCAGACAAGGGAATGGCGACAAGAAAGAAGGACATCAGGGAGTCGAAGAGAAATAAGATGCCTGACAGAGGAAAAGAAAGTGACATGGGCAAAAGAAACGATAAAGAAAGACAGTGTAGAGGAAATTAGACTCACTAATTAAAGGGACAGTTTCTGCAAAAATAAAATACTATTTCTCAAAACCAGAAACTCAGAAAACCAGTAGCAACCACAACTGGATTGATTAGTGAACGAATCATTGGTTTTGTGAACTGAATCAGCAGATTCATTGAACAGATCAAGCTCAAAGAATGATTCATTATTCGCTGTTTCTCATTAGAATAAATACTACAGAAAACTGTAGATCACAGCGATAGCAAACAACAACGATCCAGTCAGTTCCCGATGGACAAAATCAAGTCCCTAATAGATTTTTCTTGTTCATTTAACCGTTTTACTGAGATGCACATCATAATAGGAAAGAAAACACCAAAACAACTTCCTTTTCGTGGTGATTTTAAGGTAAATCACCGGATAACCAATCGATATCACCATACATCACTTGCTGATTAATCACAGTACATTAAGAAACCAGTTTTGATGATGACACATTAACTAATTAAATATGCAGATATTTGCATACATTTCCAGAACAGAAATCTTAGTATTGGAAAACTGATTATGCCGGCATATGTAAAGTACATTTTGAGAGAGCAACCTTTAAAGATACGAATTGAAATTGAAAGCTACTATGCAAATAGATAAAGTACAGTAAAACAAACACTCAAACGTGCATTTTGAATGTTTTCTTTCCACTAGTCTGGAAGAAGAAAAGTTATGAAAGCATAGACTGAAATCTCAAAATTGATCAGTTCATGAAAAACAAAAAACAATGGCTTTTCCTTGTAGTGTCTAGCCTCAAATGCCAGAGTGAATATTATCTTTAATAATTCGGTTCTGTTTGTTTACAGAATACAGGAGTTGTTTTTGAATCTGTTGAAGCATTTTTTTTTTTCTGTTTATGCAGTTTAAGCTGCAGCTTTCAGACAGATTACTTCTAAACCATACGATGTGTACATCTGTTTCCAGCACTGCAACTCTATTCAGAAGACAATGACACCACTGCATTAACAACAGGTTGTTCAGATCAGTAATGTACACACCATACAGGTTTAATGTGCCCTGTAAAAGTGCTTTCTACTCTCGTAAATGTCACACTTAACGCTTGGAGCAGAAGTGGACTGAAAGCTGTGTGTGTGTAGCCAGTGTGATGCTGCTTATTCCTTCATCACAATGACGTCATGCAGGAGATCTGAGATCAGCAAAACTGAGCTGTCAAATCAATCCACCAAATGCACACACAATATGCATGCTCTGTGCACTTTTGCTGATATAAAAACATCCATGCATTTATAGCTTTCACACTAATGTGCATGATTCCATTAACCATTAACAACATTTACAATATTACATTAAGTAATCTTTATTGCATGAAACACGCTCAGACGGGTCCGAGTCCTCACAGGCAGCTGATACGAAACCAGTGCCTTAACTCGTCTTTGCTGTCTAAGCTTATCTAATTGTGCTAACTGAGGTATAGTGATGCAATTTTACGGTGCACGCTTGTTTTTTTTTGCAGAAGGTAAGAAGGATGAGCCGTTAATCAACATGCTCTCAGACGCACATGGAAACATAATCAACACTTGACAAGAATCAAATCAAGTCAATGTGAAATCAGAACTGGCCATATTTTTTATTGCATGTTGCTGGTCTTATTGCGAGTCTTATATGTATATTACTGGTCTTATATATATATAATTTTTTTTTTTTTTTTTTTTTTACTTTGGGGAACATTGCCATTAGCCAAATAGCTGCTCAGTCCTTGTGTTAGGCAGCTGTTGTAATGCTGCCTTTTTAAAATATTGCCAATAGTTAATGCATTAATTGAGAATGCAGGTAAAAAATAATGCAAAAAAGCTTAGTGAAAAAATGATAGATTGGGAAAAATAAGCATTACCCCTGGGATATATCGAGACGCTTGCAAGGTTGAATTTTTGATGTTCAAAAATGCTATTTCTCAGAGGAGACTCTGTCACAGCTCTTGAGGTTTAGTGGAGTTCTCTACATTATGTTACATTTTATGTCATAATATGTTATATGCTATAATATGGTAATGTTCTGTTTGTTACAATATTTTAACATTTTGGGTTAATGTACTGTTATATTTATGGTATGGTAATGTCATGTTTATGTAACATTATTTTTATATTCTAGGTCAGTGTACTGTTATATGTTAATGCTGTAATGTTATGGTAGGTTATGTTTATTTCATGTCCTGCTGCAGTATGTGATGTGACACGTCATGTGCTCATGTAAGATCATGGGTTTCTGTTTCCTCCAGAGAGTACTATCTGAGGAACAGGAGGCTTCATTCTGTCTCATTCTGCTGTTTGCTTTTAGTCTAACACCTCAAAACATTTGAAACATTAGAGATCTCATTTTATTCTTAACTCTGAGCTCACAGATGAAATCAATATCTCACTGACTAGCCTGAACCCTCAGAAATATGTCACCTCACCGAAGTAAAATGGATTGTGTTTGATGTATTATGACTGTCAAATCACTGTCACTTCATATGAAAGCATTTATCTGTTCTAAGCCGCCTGTCTTTTTTTTTTTTTTAATAAGTCTGTGAGATTTGTTTGTATGTTCATTTGTATGTATGAGGGGGAAGGCATGTTGCTCTTCTTTAATACATAGCCCTGATTTGAATCTCCAGACACTGCTTTCTTGACAGCTCCAGCCTGTTTGCCTTTCCTGTAACCGTCTTTATTTAGCTCTCTCTCTCTTATTCTCTATTCCTCTCTTTCTGGTTATTGTGACCATTGCTCTCTGGCCCCTACAGCCGTTGTCTCTTCTTCTCTGCGTCTGCACGTGAAAAGCCCCGTGGATTTATAGGGTTTACTGCCAGCTCCTCTCTCTCTCTGTCTCTCTCTCTCTCTCTCTGTCTCTCTCTCTCTCTCTCCGCATGCTTCCTGCTCACGCTCCTCTTTCTCATTCTCTCTCTCTCTCTCTTTTCCACAAGCTATTTCATTTTTCACGCTATTCCTTTCTGTCTGGTGACACTGTCGTTATTTTCATTATGATCTCTGTGCTGTCGTTGTCTTAGTCCGCTGGAGCGAGAGTGACCGGCAAGGCTCAGATGTGTTGTTTGCGCTCTGTAGTTTGGTATAAATGTAAAAGTCTGTGTTCATGTGATCTGGATGTATTCAGGGCTGCTTTCTGGAATGGAGGCAACCCTAAATCACCCTGAATTTGCATTAAACCCAAACGCTGATTCATACACTGTTGATCTCCTGATGTGCTGAGAAGGAAGGCCAAGGGTGAGATCTTTACACTCAGCGTGTGCTTAAACTCAACATGTCTTTTACGTGTGTTTAGACGAACATGACTGCTGCTGCTCCTGTGTGTGTGTTAGTGAGGGAACAACATTGTGTGCATCTCTGATTGTGCGTCATCCCCGAGAGCAGAGAGCAGAGATCAGAGGTGAGATCCTGCAAACCCAAGACATGAGACTGAAGACGCTCTTGAAGAAACAGCTGCTCTCAGCTCGGCAGACGCAGAGTAAAGCGTGACTGAGCGACTGTGAGTCACTCTCACCTGCCTCAGGCCTAATTCAGCTCATATTAGCCGAGCGCCCCACAAACAAGCTCTCCACACAGGGATAAACGTCTTTCACACACAGGAAGTGCTTGATCGCCACTCCAACAATACTATATCAAATACTTATCTACATTAGCAAACAGATAAGTCTGGTCCTGGATGCAGTCTGGCTAAAACAGACAATAAAAGAACAGCTGTGATACACTACATCAGTCAGCTACTGTACATATCTCTACACTCACAAAGAGTTACTATTAACCTTAGTCAATAACCAGCTATATCAACAATATCAGTCAAATACTGTATAATACATGCATACTGTACTTTTATATATACATACTGTAAATACACACACACACACACACACACACACACACACACACAGGTTCAACCACTGAAGGGTAAATGTTGCCTTGGCAGGAAGCTGAAATTATTATTATTTTTTTACGTTTGTGTCATAAATTGGTTTTTGTTTTAGTTAATTATAATAACCCTCCAGCAAACACACAATCAATTAATCAAAAGTGATCATAAATATATTTATGATGTTACAAGTTATAATGTTATTATTATTATTATTTCAAATATATATACATTTTTTCAAAATTTATAATAATCAGAAATGTTTTTTTAGCAGTAAATCATAACATTAGAATGATCATGAAAAGATCATGTGACACTGAAGACTGGAGGAATGATGCTGAAAATACAGATTTGATCACAGAAATAAATTACAATTTAACAGAGATTCACATAGAAAACAGCTGCTTTAAACTGTAATATTATTTTATAATTTTTCACTACAGTTTTAATCAAATAATGCAGCCTTGGTAAGAAGACGAGACTTATATCATACAACTTCATACTATACATTTAATTTTTAATATGCAATCAAAGGGATATTTTGCCCACAAATTCAATATATAGTCAGCTTTTATTTGTGTCACTGCTTTGTAGGTTGGGGGGTAATAAAGCCTGATAGGGAGAACTGTGCTTTATTAAAGTACGGTGTGTGGAGACATCCAGGGCAGGACCCAGAGGGAGCGTGTGCGTACTGTGCAAGCCTGAGACAGTCCTCAGAGCCGACCTCTCTTCTACACTCACAGGTGTGTCTCAGAGGCTCATTGGAAATACCTGCTTCTACCTACATTTCTGAAAAAAAAAAAAAAACTGCTCTCACTGGACATTTCACTTTGAAGCTGCATGTAAAAACAGTGCTGCAGTAATTAATTTAGAGGCACATATTTTGAATGAGTCTGGGTTGACGAATCTGGTCCGAGCACAATCCTCATCCTTATAAAATGACATGCACTCTCACACACCAACCGTTACCCTTTGCCATCATATCATGTAATTCCTCAATTTTGCAGCCCACAATTTGGCCACCAACCATTTCTATTCTGAACCAGTCAGCCATCACCAAAGCTCACGCACAACATTTCTGTCTCTCAAACAGGAATCATTTTTCCAGTGGCTGCATCAGATTTAGCAATGTACGAGGTACATAATGATGGAGCAAACACAGAATTTGACAAAATTCAGCCCTCGAATATTTGCCTGTCGGTGTTTGCAAACACACAACACCACGTAATCCAGATAATTTTCAATTACGTGAGTGCAAAAAGACAGAAAACAACACATGGAATCATTAGTCTGCTTCTCTCCCTGCAGCACAATCTCCCTTCAGGTATTGTTCATTAGCTTGTTAGCTCACATATGATTTTTGTGGGTTTAGTCTTTTGTCACTATAACAAACAAGCCTCATTTCTGTGAGCCGTCCAAGTTACAGCATTCCAAGTGCAGCTCTGAGTCCGAGATCGACCGTGCGGTTTTAACGACAGATGCACAGATATTGAATGTAATGTGCATTAGGGCCTGAGGAGGGTTGCATAAACTACCTGGACTAGTCAAGACGGTTATGGTAGTTTGGTCTGATCTGAAATCTGAAAAGTAAGCCTGAGTACCCCTTGGCTAACTGCCAGTAAGACACAGTCGTTGCGTAACGTTTTTATGAAACTGGCTCCTGAATTACAAGAGACATAAAATAAACTATTCAAGTAAAATAATTGAATAATAATAACGAGAAAAATACTTCTCAGAACCCAGGCTGAAACTGTTTCCCTCTTTAACCATGTAACACAACACCCTTGCAAACTCTCCTAGTATCGTTGCATTAGCAGCATGGCAACACAAGCATCTCTAGCTATATTTCTTAATTTGCTGAAACTTTTGTCACTGATGACCCGGAGCACGACATCTGAAATTTTTCTATTAACATCCAGCAGAGTGGCTTTCCTCTCTCTGACATACAACAATCATTTATTCGTAATGAAAATAGATTGAAGCTCCGCTTAAAAAAACACCTCTGAAGAGCACATTGCAGTTGTGCTGCAGCTCTCAAAAACTGCCTCGCACCGAATCACGGTGTATTTAAAAGAACAGTTCTGAAAGATTTCAAATGTCAATCTATCTGTCTTAGTGCGGTTCTGTCACAGATAAAAGTCCCTACCGTCTCAGAGCTTCATTGTGTTAGTGTTGCACTAAACAAAGCACTTAGCATCGAGGCTTAGAGTTCAATTTGGGTCTCATCCAGCCATAGACTACTCTTACAAATTGGCGAGTATCTCGAGTCTTGGGCAGACTAGATGTGATGTGAGATTTCTCAGGTAAGGGTCCCTTCATGCTCCCCTTTCACAGCGCGATTCATGAAGAGTGTGTGATGTTGAATGGTTTCTCCTATCTATGTCACACGAGACGCTGTAGGATTTATGATGGCCTCTCTTACTATGACTCCTATTGCCTGGACACTTCAAGACAGCTGTTCCACATCTGAGGACCTTTTTAATGCAACTTTGTAGTATTCCAGGTATACTGGATATTCTTTATATTCATAAATATTATGCTAGAAATACCCCCCCCCCAAAAAAAAAAAAAAAAAATTCCTGAAATCACAGACATAGTAATTCTGGCTGAAATCAGATACATTACTCACTGAAATCAAAGGCATACTGTACATTTCACAGCACAGTCACTAGAAATGACTGTTAATTACACATCTACACATCTGTTAATAGGGCGGTCGCAATAAATCAATTAATCACACGAAAAAAAAAAAAAAGAGCTCGATAATATTTTCGGCCGCGGAATGTCTGTCATTGCTAAGCATCCATCAGCTTCGATATCCGTTACAACAAGGACATTTCAGTAATGGATTTCCACCACTGAAAAACTCTTGTTGTAACTCTGCTAAAAGATTTATTTACGAAGAAAAGTAAATTTTTTTCAAAAACAACGGTCACCCTTAAGGAAGCTGAGTGAGTTGCTTCTTTTCATATTGACCTGGTGCGCTTGCGTTATTCTGAAAAGCTGAGATGTTTTTAACTAGTTCCGGACGCGCCTGGAAAAAACAAGCGCGTCACTTCCATTATGAGTGCACATAGTGCATTTGAAATAACGAACTTGAGCACAAAAAAGACGTGATATGTGAACGGCCCCTTCATCGGTCTAAATGTTTACTTTTGGTTAACTGTTAAACGGTCAATATGAGCAACCCTAACTGGCCTATACACATGATATAACATACATAATTAATTCATTTTAATCCACACAAAGTCAACATGTTGGTATTTCTTGCTCTGAAACTGCCATAAAATAAAATAAAAGTTTATTGATCTTTGAAAAGGCGTACCTGCGTTTTTATGCCATTATCATTATATTAGTTGAAACTGGTCTTAGAACGACGATATTATCGTTAATCGTGATAATTTCTTGGACAATTTCTTGTTCAGGAAAATTTGTTATTGTGACAGGCCTCAACGTTAAACTCTCTAACAACCAGTTATTTTTCACTTAAGACAGTCGGTCACATCTGCTTACTATGTATTGTACTCTCACAAATCAACATTTATCTAAATCTCTAAATTAATTTTGAGCAATCGGGCTTGTACCTGCACATTTCACCTGTGATATCAGATACTGTAAAATATTTTCTTTTTGAGAAACACTCGCTCCTGCTTTGAAACAAACTCTATTTCAATAGTTCGATCTCCAACCGAGAAAAAAACGACCAACGTCAAACGACCAATCTCTTACAATAACACAACTGACAAATCTTCAATAGAGCAAAAATGACCAACATTTAAATCTCTTACGAATAACAAAACTTACCAATATTTAGATCTGCAACTAGAACAAAAGTGTCTGACATTTAAATCTGTTACTAGATCAAAACCAACCAACATTTAAATGCCTGAATGTAACAAAATCAACCGATATTGAAATGTCGTAATATAACATAACTGACCAATATTAAAAAATGTCTCAATGAAAATGAATTAATAAATAAATCTGTTAATAGAACAAAACTGATCAACATTTAAATATCTTAATTTGAGAAACCAACTAATGTTTAAATCTCTTAATCAACAAAACTGACTACTACAAAATCGACTAATATTTAAATTTCTGTAGCATTGACATGTGCAAGACAACATTATCTGTAATTGCTTGAGGAAAATATCCTTTTTGTTTTACTATTTGAATTCAATGACATTTTAATGCAATAAAATGTTCACAAAATTTCACAAACAAAACTATGAGAACACTTGAGGATTATTCATTCCAGGCTCTGATTGGGTGTCTCGTGATCGGCTAAATGTGATTGGCTGTGTGGCGGGGTGGGCGGGGCAGTTGTGGTGATCTCTCCAGCAGTTCTCATGTTGGAGCTTTAGATTTGAGAGATTTCTATTGTAAGCTTGTGTACCTACAGTGACACGGATGGGGGCTGGAGAAGAGTTTGTGAGCATGAATGTGCATGAATACACCTGTGCTAAATGAAGGTCATGAGCTAGAAGAACAGAACGGCTTTAGTTCTCAGGGTGGCATCACTTGCTTTTACACTTCTACAGGTCATGTAGCCAGACAGTGGGGATGGATCTGGAACAGAGATGAAGCCTGGACGAGCTCCAAATGCTGGGGGGAAAATGGGTCTTGGCCAGACAGCGGTGAGGTGACCGCTGGACATTTTGCTCAAACACACACACACACACACACACACACACACACACACTCGTGCCGGACGACCACTGTGCACTTGTCACTCGATTGATGAAGCACCTGGACGCTCCTCTCCTCTTCTGTTTTCTCTCTCTTCTTCATAATAGCCTGTTCAACTTCAATCTCACATGACAGGTCAGTATCTGCTGCAAAACTCTCTCTCTCTCTCTGGGGGATATTCTCTCAATCCAAATGAATTGTGTGCACTGATTCACTGCATTAAAGCATTTTTTGGACTTGCTGGTTTGTGTTGGGATGCTGCAATCTGAATTTTACTTTACAGCCTCACTGCAACTCTTTACTTCAAGCACCTAGATCTTAAAGATGCTTGGATGTCTTTGAATTGAATTAAATTTTGTAAGACAGTAACAGAAATAAATCCATAACAAGATGCCATCACAGTGACAATTATACATTAATCAGAACTGTGGAGGATAAGACAAGAAAGTTTCACACTTATGTCCATTGTGGTCCTTGTTGTAGACTGATAAAGATGTACAGGCATTCATCTCTTCCAGTTTATGATGCAGTTCTACATCATTTGAGGAATAACTGCTGCCATAATCAATAGAAAATGTAACCAAAACAAACTTTTGGTTTTGGTGGGCAATAACAATATAGCTTTATTTGTCACAGGAATCTGACATTTTTCACATAATGCACTAAAGCAATAGAGTCAATGAGTCTAATTTACATAGTTACTAAATTTCGCAGATGATTTAAATTCAATTTTAATTTCAGTACATTAGCACCTGGTTTAACTGGATTGCATGTAGTGTTAATTTAGTATTATTTACTGTATATAATATAATAGTATGTATTTACATATTGAATTAGCTTTTATTTTTAATAAAAAAATATTTTTGTATATTTCTCATAAGATTTTGTGATATGTATTCATCTTTTTATCAATTTATTATCTATTTAGCTTAACTTGTATTTCGGTTTTATTCATTTTTATGAAAAAAAAAAAAAAGATATTTCAACAATTTATTTATTTATTTTTTCATCAAATTAAATTTTATTTTAGTATTATATTTATTTATTTTTAGCTATTTTTAATTATTTTATTTTTAGTTTATAATATAAATGCAAATTCTGTCTTTACTCTCACTCAAGTTGTTCTAAACCTGTATGAGTTTCTTTCTTATCCTTTTTTTATTTTTTATTTTTTTTACATAAAATAAAAATGCTGTTAACTAACCAGTTTTCTGTTGTGCTTAATGATTAACATGCAGGTTTTTGCACTGAATCACTAAATGCTAAATCATTTTATAATAAAATGCCTAGTTCCAGTGGGAGCGAGTGCTTCACGTAATAGTGAGTGTGCGAGTGTTTTTTCCATCGGCGGTCTCGTACAGTGGCAGTATGTGGGAGAGATAGAGATGGATTCCCCATGCAGCGTCCAGATGCGAGCTGAGATCAAAGGCTGCTGTACTGGCCATCCATACAACTGTCAGCACTTCCCCTCAATCTCACCCCCTCCATCCCTCAAACAAACTCCTATTAAAGAGCACAGGGCTGACGGCCTGATGCAGTCATCCAACTACAGCACCATGATGGATCTCCACTGGAGTTATGTGATATTCCCCGATCCATTTAACCGAATCAGTTTGTTTGGATGGTTCGTGTATATCAAGAGCTTCCAAAACTATGCTTCTTAAGACAATAGTTTAGTTGCTGTTTCATGCTGCTTTGTTTTTAACATTAAACAATAAGGTTCAATAAGGCCTAGCTGATCATATTAGTTTACATGAATTGACTCTTTAATGAATTGCATTAGTTATTGTCCAGGTGCATTGCAAACCAGACTTGCAAAGTGCAAACCACAAGCTACAGTTCTGATGCTGATAAACCTGTTGTACAGTAAATCTCTTTTTACCGTGTTTAATCAGTCACTACACATCTCAAGTGTGGCTTTACTCAAACCCGAACAGATGTGCATTCATCTTTAGTCCTGTGAATAATTCTACAATTTGGCATCTGCTACAGTCGTCCACCGGAGGAGAGGAGGGATAAGACAAAGAGAGGAAGAGAGAGGCATGGGGTGTAAAGATGGCCGGAGAAGTGAGGAAGAGAGACAGCAGAAAGAATGAATGTAAATGAGCAAAAACAAGAAACAGAAAACAGAGATGGAGGATTTGATTGACTCTTGTCATGTATGTCCAATAACGCTTTCAGAGTCATCTCATTTGAACGGATCATGCAAATGTTAAATCTGTTGAGTAAAGTAACAGCATAAGATGTTTATTCAAGGATATGATCAGACTGATTGATTGGCGTCTGTAGTGAACATTAGAGTGCAATGTCTGCGTGAGATTTACTGTGCGAGAGATTGTAGCCTCGCTCAAGCCTTGCCGAGGCTTTGCAGTGTCCTGATTAGTATTCTGGCAGAGGAGCAGGCCACGGTCTAAATATAGCCAATGAAAACAAGACCAGTAGCATCACACTGCTAGCACTGGAACACTGACTGCTCACCAGTCAGACACAGAACACAGACTCGCTCAGATCCAGACCGACATCAGCTCAAAAACACGCTGCAGTTCACTTCTTAAAGGCAACCACTTGTTAAAATACCTTCTCTTATCCCACATTAGTATGCAGACATGACTATAAATAGCCATTTGTAGGCCAATTCAGCCGAAACGTGTGAAAACTTGCACTTTTAAAACATTGCTTTGTTCTGTTTAACAGCAAAACTGGCTAAGCCAATGGCAGGAGTTTGGAGGCGGGGCTACCTGTTTGTCTGACCAATGATAAATGGGAGGAGTTTTCAGAAGATTCAGAGCTTCAGAGATTATTTCAAGAGATTTGTTAAATTTCAGTTCGTTCAACAAAATTATTAGTTCAGATTCGTTCACTGATTCATTCAGTGACCATTTCTTCATATTACATAAATATGCTAGCAGGTGGCAAAAAAATAAATATAAATAAATAAATAAATAGTCTTATGTGTTATATCTTAAGTCAACGGATGTATTTACATGTTACAAAATAATGATTTGGCTTTATTAAAATGTGTGCTTTACTCATTAAATGAAATTAATCTAATGCTTGGTTCAGATGATCAACATTTAAAAAATCTGAACTTATAAAAATCGAGTGTTTGATAGTGTCTAAATGTACATTCAAATGCAAAAAAAAAACGAAAAAAAAATAAAATAAAATAGTAAGCGATTATGACCGGCAGAACTCTTTTAAGCAACTAGAATAGAGATAAATACATGTAGGCTGTATTTATTAAACAGGAATATGAACATTTAGTGGTTAAACCATGGTATTACATATATGAATTTAATTTTTAAGGCCACCAAATGCCTCCAATTTGCCTTTTTTGCACTGGAATTTAAAAATGTTTTCTCTATTTTAACCCTTAATTCTATACTTATTGTATTATAAACAATAGACACATTTAAAAATATATATATATATATTTTTTAAATGGTCATTTGTGGATCATAATTATTGCACATGTTATTTAGAACCAAAAAAAAACTCCTCAAAGTATTAGCTAAATAGAACTGAACTGAAATATGGCAAGATTATTTAATTGATTTGACTGCTAAGGAGTATTAGAGCATATCAATGTTGTCTCTTTATCACTACACAGAATAAAATGTTATGGTAAAGCGTTTGGAGCTACTGAGAGCTACACTTTAAGTTTACAATATAAAGATGATTATATTTTTTATTTGCTAAAAAGATTCTCTTATCCAACATTCACAAGCAGAGATTACTATAATCAGACATTAGTAGGCTGATTAGCCAGAAATTATTGAAATCTTGTGCTTTAAAAACATTACGCAAAACCGGCTCAACCAATGGCGTGAGTTTGGGGGCGTGGCTATCTGACCGTTGTCTGACGGATGGCAAACGGTTGGAGAGTTCAAGAGATGTTTCAGCTCGAAGCAAGTGGCACAGTAACTACACACTTTATAACCAAATCAAATTCATCTCTTCAACCATTTTTGAAATCCAAATCTCTTAAATGGCATTGAAATAATCAGTCAAGACATGCAATCCTTTTGGGATGCACGATAAGTTTCATATATATTTCATATACACGCTACATCTCCCATGGCCTATGTCGTGAGCAGTAACCTGAATCTTTAATGCCTGTCCTGTGTAACTGTTCCACAAACACAACCGAACATGCTTCAAACCTTGTCTGGGCGTCTAGTCAGCTAGTCTTCAGGAAGTTGAAGAGGTTTGCTTAAGGTCACGTCTAACAACAACCACACAGTAGTGTTTCTCAAGGAGTGTTCACACGAGTCTTGAGACGTGCATTTCCATCTATATTTGAAATTACAAAGACATTTTTGTTTTTCTTTCAATGAGTTCATGTACAATTTTTGTCTCAGGAAGCCACTTATTGTAAAGCAATAAATAAATAAATAAATAAAATCCAATCAACTCTGATCAACTGTCGTAAGAGCCCTAGATTAAAGTTATTACTGATGTGGTTTAATCAAATATGAACTCTCTCATGAGCGTGTTTGTGGATTAAAATTAAATAAATGTAAATGTTTTTGGTCATTTTGGAAATATATTTGGCATATATATATACCACAATAAAGCACAACATTTCAAGAAGATGCATATTTAATCCCATCCTCATAAAAGCTCCATTACTAAAAACATTCAGCTAAAAGGAAAGTATTTTTAGGCGAGCATGATTTTAGAAGCAAACATCAAACTATCTAGCCAACATCACTAATCATCTTCACCCATCTGAATCTAGACCCAGTGATCATATTTTAACTAACACTGTAATAAGAGAAGATGTTTGAGACGAGCTCCTGTCCTCCTGAGGCTGTGAGCAGAATGAGGATCAGTGAGGATGGAGGATGTGGATGCATCACTGGACGAGACTGAATCTGTAAGGTGACCTGAAAGTGGATCAGCCTCGCTCTCGCTCCAGACCACCATCATTTGTCTCTCTCATGCACAGAGGACGCATCAGTAACGTCCTCGCATGGCACAGACAGATGCTAGCGCGCCGTGACACACACACACACACACACACTAAATTACAGCCCCAAAACTCAATGTTCCCATCAGCCGCTGCACAGCACAAACTAGGGCACAGTTAATCTGTTGAAAAGACGGTAGAGGTGTCCTAGTTTATTTGACACACTGCAGTTACTACACAGCATGCTGCGGAGGTTGAAGGTTTACAGGAAGTGCAGTGTACATAGAGAACACTATACAAATATTACAAGAGCTAGATCTGTGCTTTAGTTATTCAAGCTACACACAGAAAATTGCCTTAAGAGATCAAGATTAAAGAAAGCAGTCAAGAACAAATATGAACATCTTGTAACTAAACCAAGGCTCTCTCTCTCTTTGTATATTTTCCTGCTTTCAAAGACGGCCCAGCACTAACGTTTTATTAGTTTACTGAATAAATACCGAACGAGTCTGTGTTTGAGTCTGATACGAGGCATCCAACTAAATGATTCTCATCACAACTGTACGAGCCATTTAGTACACTATGAACTTATATTGGACTTTTTTTTTGCATGAACAAGAAAATCATGAAATAAATAGGATTTAGCTTTCATGAATCTTCTTTATATTTTTAGAATAAATATATAAGTAAAATAAAATACTTAAACAAATTGTATTAGCATTTTTGTGTTTAAGCCCAGCATTTTCATGCAACATCCCAAAATTTGCATTAAAGAAAGAAGAGTCTGAAGCACAGAAGCAGTCATCAGTAGCACAGCTATATTTGTAGCAATAGCCAACAATGGGTCAAAATTATTTATTTCTCTTTTATGCCAAAAATCATTAGGATATTAAGTAAAGATCATGTTCATGAAGGTATTTTATAAATTTTCTACTGTAAAAAATATCAAAACTTCTGATTAGTAAGACACATTTTTGATTATTAATATGGATTTTTTTCATAATATGCAACTTTAAGGGTTATTTTTTCAATATTTAGATTTTTTTTTCACCCTAAGATTCCAGATTTTCAAATAGTTATATTCTAAAATACGTATATATATATAATCTTCTAGTTCAGTCCAGCTTGTTTTATTATTACTTTTTTTTATCCCAAAATGTGCAAAAAAAAAAAAAAAAAAAAAAAAAAACATACTTAATGAAACCCTGTTACTGCTGCCACAAAAAAAGCACAGTATGCTAAAATAATTTCTGAGAAGCCGTGAATCTTAAAACATCAAAGTCAAAAGTCAGGTAAAAGGCAATTATGATTTTAACTGAACTAAATGGGGCATTTAATTCTTACATGAAAATTTAACTTCTCTTTCGTGAACGAAAAAGAAATTTTGTTCACATGTGAACTGATTTAACTAGAATATCTCTTTCATGAAATAAACTAGGAACCTGGATTATAAATAGAAATAAATAAATACAACAATCATTATTAAAAAAATTTGCTCAAAGCAGAGCATGCAAAAAGCCTATGCTAATGTATGATTGAACATTTCGATACATTTCACAATATTTTTTTTTATAAAATGGTAGAGTAAATTATTCAATGACTCGCTCATAACACACACAAACATACACATTTGTCCTCACTTCCTGCCGCATAGATGTGAGCTCCACTGAACGAATCTTTAAAGTGAACCTATTCAAAAGAGTTGAATCCCTGGGATGGAAAATCCCCAGCACCAGCGCACGTGTGCAGTTTCTCTCCTTCTTTTTGCTCCATTGAAGCATCTGTTGAGAGTCTGACATGAGAGCGGTTGTGATTCAGCAGTCTCTCCTCTAATCTGCTCTCAAAACAACACCTCATTACCTGGTCCACCATATCCATTCCTTCTGAACTCACTCAAATCAGCTTCCCATCAGGCGTTTTCCCAGCGCTGTGTCACTCATCCTGGAGCAGGAGACGTCATTGACAGATATTTTGACAATTTCACAAAACGCTGCCAAACAAATGTTTGGCTTGTCCTTTCAAGCATCAGCATGCAGTTTTTTTTGCCTTTTCTCTAAAGCCTTTCTCTGTGTTTAATAGCTTAATGCATCTTACTGAGATGATGCCTTGGGCGGAAGCCTTCTTTCTTTTCCAGCTTTGCCCAGTATTTCACCCCCCCCCCCCCTCTATTTCTACACCAGAATGTTCATCTCTTGAAGCGAACCATTGAGAGGAACCGAACTGGCTTCCCTTGAATTACAAACAATATAAAAGGGAGTCACAATGCAGAAAGCCATGCGGATTAAAGCGCATTAAAAATGTTAAATATAAAAAAGCATGGGCTCAGGCTCAGCAGGGTCCATGTCCAACGGCTGTGTCTCACACATTGGCTCAGCTGGCATTGATCATTTTACAGTTGGCTGCTGAAGGTTTGCGGCCAGCAGACGTGCAAAACAAATTCACTCAGTGGGAGCCCGCTCGCCCTGCTGCCCTTTATAGCAGCACTAAAACACTGGCTGCCCGTCTACAGGTCGGGTAACAACCAGACTGCTGTCAGAAGATTCTGCTGAAAGTAAGTGTTCGTGCTACTTGTTTCCCCATTGTGAGCGCGAACTGTCCGTTAAAAAGTGTTTTTCTCGTGCTAAGCTCCGAGGCGGACTGTTTAACGTCTACAGGCGAGGCCTGAGCTTTGGAATCAATCATTTGGCTCCCATTTCAACACTTGTAGGGTTCAACGGGGTAAAAGGCGCCTTTGATATTATTTTCCTCCCAACCACTTTAAACTTAGCACTTTCTAAAAAATACGCTTTTCAAGATGCACGTGCAAATGTGGCTGATCCTTGACGCATTCACTGGAAGCAGTGCATAGTTGGTTGCTTTCTTGATCTAATATTTGAAGTTAAAAAATAAATAATAAATTTTATATATATATATATATATATATAATATATATATATATATATATTATATATATATGTTGTAAATTTAAATAGCAAACAGGGTGGAGCTGAGCCTAACCAAATGACAGTCTTGCCCACCCAATCAGAATTAGGTAATGATTGCATATTTTGCATATAAACAGTGATTAAAACCAATCTGAAGCCGAATGTATTTTGAGAAGTTTAAGATATATTTGGAGACTGCCCCAACTATGATTGTCACGGTCGGGTGAAGGGGTTTGGCGAAGACTAAAATGCAGGAAGGGCATTTATTAATAGTAAAAAAAATAAACAAAACTACAACTAAACTACCCAGAGGTTAACTCTGAGACATAACATTGAACAACGAACCGGCACAGGACTGCAGACACAAGGAGAATAAATAGGGAACCAAACGAGGAGGCTAACGAGGGAGACACAGGTGGAACAACTAAAACAATAATGAGTATAAAGAGAATAAATAAATAATGCATTCATTGCATGGATGGGGCAAGAGCATAAGTGTCTAAAATGCATTTAGACTATACATTTCAGTTGAAGGCTTACTTCTTTTGACTACTGTTGTTAATGCTAAATGTAAAAATAAAAACTGAAAGTAAAAGGGACGAAAGCTCATTTGTTACTATAGCAACAGTCGTCTAAACTGTATGTAGTGTTCCCCTTCTATGATGTAAACGGCCTTCAGTGATTCAAGCTATTCAACTTATTTTTTGTCATATTCCACAATATTTATTTGAAAGTAGGCCTGTCATTTATTTGATTCATATAATTCATGTTGATTATATCGACAATAGCATTTTTCTGTTTTGTGTTTTCAACATTTCCTACTGACACACTACAGCAAATAAATAAATAACTGAAAAACCATTATATTTAGCTGGTGAGAATACTAGTGTTCTAATAATGTTGGCCACCACTGTATATTTGAAAAAAAAAATAATGATAACATATAAATACTATATTTATTTGCATCAGCCCAGTGTTTCAGTCAAGTATTTTAGGCAACATCCCAAAACTGGCGTAACAAAATGTTGACTGAAACC